>NC_080174.1:26164018-26455994 GCF_950295315.1 Erinaceus europaeus | reverse complement strand
TAGGTGGCAAAGCTGGTCTGCATAGTGCTTGTGAAGTCTGGCGTTTAAACCTTCTGTTCATTGTGGAGTTGTGGAACAAAAATCATTTCAAAAGTATGTGGGATACAGCAGGGGAGAGGCCTGACTAGCAGAATATTAAGTGGTTGTCACATAAGGAATGTATCACATTGAAAAAACCCACCTACATGTGGCTGCAGTTCCTGATGAACTGAGGATTGACAATGCTCTCTTCAACCAGACAAGTCTCTGGCAGGTGATTTTCCTTTCAAGTAGCACTGGAGAGCCAGCACACTACCTCTCGGACCTACAGCACTGTTAAATAATCTCCCAAATGTGCTGCAAGTCATCCCTGCACAAAAGAAAGTTTTCAACCTAACAAGTATTTCACATATGTTTATCAGATATTCTTTAGTTTGCTCCTGAAAACTAAGCTAGACTGATTCTATGCTGAAAATAAGTGACATGAAAGTTCATTGACAATGTGCCAGTTTATATATTTTTTTAAAAATCATCCATAGCACTGTTTTTAAGTGCAATCTCAGGAATGGAGACAGAATAATATCTACTTTCAAAGTCTGGCAGTACTTGAGGGAGAGGAAGATGGTAAAATTACACAGCTGATGATTTTACAGTAACCTACAACTTCCACTTCTCATCACAATAAAAAAAAATGAACCCCCCTTTGTTTTTAGCTATTTTTCCAGGACATGTGCATTTTGGTTTATGCAATGGATATGTTGTGTGGAAGTCAAATGTGGGCTGACTGGCACTAAGAAAATCCCAAGGGAACCCTCTGCTGTTTCTCCCATACGCTAAAACTCTACAAGCACAGGAAACAGTTCCCAGATTTTCTTTATATCTTGCAAGTAGCTTTTTAAAGTAATGCATAGCTGTGAATATATTAGGCTTGCTTTTTTTATGTCTTAAAGCATCTTATGTTCACAATGTCTGTTATGAAACATACATCCACTTAATCTATTTGAAGTCTTAAAGAAAATATTTTAATTTGACTCTGCTGTGTTTAAACCTCTCATTCTCAAATTTCTTATTTGCAAAGTTGACTCACTGCCTCCAAGATTTTAAGTCTGATCCTATTGTGAAAATTCAACAGACTTGCCTCTAATATTTGAACATTGGGCAGAGAAACAGACATAATTTGCTCAGCAGGAAAAAAGTGACCCACGTTAGTTACTGTTTATTTAACATACAGTAACATATACTATGTGGCAAACACTACATTAAATAACATCATGTGCTAAAAGATTCATAAAAGTGTATAGGTTTCTGAGCTGTCTGAAAGAAAAGCAAGAAGAATATCCATACCCAACCTTTTTTCCACACTTGCGGAGCTCCTCTAATATTTCCCAATAGATATAAAAAAAAGTTCATATGATGCTTGGCTGCTACTTTCAAGTCTAAGTGTCTTATTTGGCTGGAATTTTAACATTCACTCTTCTAGACTGTAAATCAGCTTTTAAACCTAATTCTCCAAGCTGCAAGTATATATATGACTTCAGTATCCACTGTGGAGACAGATTTTCTTGTAATAAAAGGAGAATTCCTGAATCAAAGGTTAATTTAAAGGGAGGGCACTAAGAGAAGACATGCAGCTTCTTTTCAAATCAAACTGTGTCAAGTGGTCAGAGAGTAAGGAGTTTCTGCAACTTAAAAAAAAAAATGCTTTCATTATAGAAAATTTCCAAGCTACACAAAAGCAGAGAGGAAAGTATTTTTAAAAAGTAGGGGTGGGGAGTAACTCCCATGTTCCCACGTCATTTATCTTCAGCAATGATCAGTATTTTGCCAACCTTGTTTTATTGTCTTCTCCAGTCTTTTTCTGCTGGAGAATTCTAAAGAATGTCCCAAACTTGCCAGACTCATGTCACCTTCTCATTTAAACTTTTTTTTTTTTTACTGTTCCTTTTGGTGACCTGTGCAGCCAAGTTGAGAGAGAAAGTGGGTGAGCTTGAGCTTCATAGTAACACTGCCAGGAAGGCTTTCAACAGAGCAGATTTTCCAGGAATGCATTTTACACCTTTTCAATGGCATCTGTTAATAATCATAAAAGTAAAAAAAAAAAAAAAAAAAAGACGCCCGCGCGCACACACACACAGAGACTGCTTAAGCAGAAAGAATTCCTTTTATACTCCAATGCAAATACTGTTACTGTTAATATTAAACCGTGCAGAGGCCCTCACACAGAACTGGCCATGGCCAGAGCAAAGTTTCTGTGAGAACTCAGAAGTGCTAAATTTGATCCCTATCTTTAGAGAACGCCAAAACAGCTCTTCTCCTTCCTGGGCTCCATCTAGGAGGCTCCATCCTTACCTGTGAAGCTTAGCCAGTGGTCGTCGGGGAAGGTGCTGCCCAAGTTAAGTCAAAGACCTTTCAAACGGAGTGGCCAAAGCTGGCCAAAAAGAAGTACCAGGGAGAGCGTCTGGAACAGCCCCAGCCCCAGCCAGAGCCACCAGGGAGCTTCAGGGAAAGACTGAGCGGGAGGCAGAACTGCACTAGTGGTGGGGAGATGGGAGGGGAAAGGGGGTGATGACGCTAGAGGAGGCGTGAGGACTAGAAGGTGGGCAAGACGGGAGGAGGGAGGGATGGCGTGAAGGAGCCAGAACCAGGACTCCGCCAGGCGAGGGAGAGGATTTTCTTGGAGAAACAGACCTCCCACTCTCACTCCAGCATCTTTGCTCTCACCGCTCCCATGAGTGAATTCATCTGGGGGTTTACAAAAGATGCCTTTCCTTGTCTGACATGGTATCCCCCTTTAAATGAAGATATTCTGAAGTGGAGAGATGGAGGTGCGCCAGAGCTCTGTGTGTATGTTCAGTCCCATCCTCTCTTCCTTCCCACATTTAGTCCCCAATCTTCTAGGGAAAAATGGGGGGCCTCCACCCCAATCCAAGGCAAGCCAAGCATTATTGGAGACATCGCTTTCTAAGGAAAACTCTCTCCCTCTCCCCTCTCCCCTCTCCCCTCTCCCCTCTCCCCTCTCCCCTCTCCCTCTCCCTCTCCCTCTCCCTCTCCCTTTTCCTCTCCTTCTCCCTCTCCCTCTCCCTCTCCTTTTTCCTCTCCTTCTCCCTCTCCCTCTCCTTCTCCCCCTTCCTCTCCCTCTCCCTCTCCTTCTCCCCCTCACTCTCCCCCTCACTCTTGCCCCCATCCTAGGACTGAGAGGCTGCAGGCTGGGATGCTCGGTCGCCCTGTGAGCATGCTGTATCGCCTGTAGGAGGAGCACGTCAGCTTCCCTCTGTCCCCAGAAGGCTCTATTCCGCTCGGGGCTATTGTACTTACCCACCAGAGCACTGACCTCATTGTTTCTCATCCTCTTTTGTTCTCCTCCATAAGACAGTTGCTGATAGATCTTATATTGACTGTCAAATACTGTAACTATAATGTGCTACTTGATGATAGTTATTTATTTCTGCAGCTTTCTATCCCACCAAGGAGATCATAGTCTTCGCATGCATCTTTGAATTACCACCACACTCTCTTCACAGGGCCTAGTATCTCATGGGTCCTGACTATATATGTCAATAGTTTGCTAGTGGAATGGAGTGTAGGGAAGTCACAGAGAAAGTCCAAAACTCAGAAAGGAACTCCCTACATAACAAAAATAAATAGCTATGACCTAAGCTCCAGCCTCTGTATGTAAGTTAAGAAGGTCAACCTGGAGGAGTTCTACAGTCTACACTTCTCAACATGTTTGGAAATCTAACATGGGGTAGAAACCGAGTGCAAAAATGCATATATTGCCCCAAAGAGACAATTCACGAGGTAGGGAATGCACCTTGCCAACCAAATGGACCAAAGTCCAAATGTGAGTACCGATTTCACCAGAGGCTGAAGGTGGTGCATTAGGTAAAGTTCACATGTTACCATGCACAAGAACCAGGGTCTAAGCCCCAAGTCCCGACCTTTAGAAGAGGAAGCTTCATGAGTGGTGAAGCAGTACTGCAGGTATCTATCTCTCTCACTTTCTGTACTCTCTATCCCCCCTTCGCTCTCCATTTCTCTCCATTTCTATAAAAAACAAAAAGTAATAAAATTAAAAATAAAAGTCAGCCTGGGAATAGTGAAATCATACATGCGCAAGATTCCAGTTCCACCAAACACACACACACACACACACACACACACACACACACACCAGGTCTGGCAACCAAGAGTAGATCCAATTATGTATGTCTTGGCCACAATAGAGGTGCTAGCTGTCAGCATGCCCTACCTTGGCTGCTTGGTTGTACCACAGGCAGATGGCAGTGTGGGTCAATGACAGAGGCTACAGAGGGACACACAGGTGCACAGCTGGACTAGCAGCAAGTGAACACATTACCAGAAGACAAGACCAGTTCCAGGTCTAAGAGCAGTTATAGGGCTGAGGCTGCTGATGTGCTTCCTGGTGGATGCATGATCTCCTGTGAGGTATGCTCTGGTGGGAAAGGCTGGTCACAGTATCAAGAGCACAGACTAACCCTGAAGGCATGCACATGATGAGAGTCAGCTGCTGGGATCTAGACCATGTCTCCTATTCAAGCAGTCTGCCTCAGGCTGGCATTGCGGAAGCCTTGTTCTGGGGTGTGAGAATGTAGAAGAGACTCAGACTGATGTTAGTGAACACCTGTGGTGAAATCTGCAAAAGCAGATTTTTTCAGTGATATAAGCCAGGGAAGGAAGATATGTAGAAATGTAGAACAGGTCACTGGGAAGCATGGCTGCTTCTGGGAGCCCCTGCTTTTTTTTATGGTTCCTAATCATCTCAATGTCTCAACTTTACCACTATCTGGGTCCTCCCCTCACCACCACCACAAAAAAAAAAAAAAAAAAAAAAAGAACTAAGGCAGCTGGTCACTCACCCAGCTCTTTAGTTCCTCTTTATTTCAATTAGTGATTTAGTATTGACTTACAAAGTTATATGTCAGTGGGGGTAAAATTCCACACCATCCCCACCATCAGAGTTCTGAATTCCTGATCCCTCATTGCAAACCTCCTCAGTTCTCCCAATGTTGTATACATGGGTTAATTATCATCTCTACAGCTATCTGTCTAGATTTGTGCATAATTAACCCCTTTTTCTACAAGGTCCAGTCCCCTCTTCCTTTCCAAGCCATTCATGACCCGGTTACTACATCTGAATGTTCCTCCCTTTTTCTTCCTTTGTGGGTAATGATGGAGCTGGAATTCATAGCCTTCTTACCCTCTTCCTCCTATCACTGTTCCCTCACTGGAGTATGTATCAGAATTGATTTTGGGGTGCAGAAGGTGGGAGGTCTGGCTTCTGTAATTGGATATAGCTTCACCATTGGATATAGGTGTTGGCAGGTCAATCCATACCCCCAGCTTCTTTCTATCTTTCCCTACTAGGGTAGAGCTCCTTCGAGGCAAGGTGTCAGGACACGTTGGTGAGGTTGCCTGCTCAGAGAAGTCAGGATGGAATCATGGTAGTGTCTGCAACTCAGGTTTTTTTTATTTATTCATTTATTTTATCTGTTAGAACAGAGGGGGGGGGAAGCAGACAGGGAGAGAGGCAGAGAGATACCTGAAGCCTGTTTCACCACTCATGAAGCTTTCTCCCTGCAGGTGGGGACTGGGGGCTTGGGTCCTTATACAGTGTAACATGTGCACTCAACCAGGTGTGCCACCGCCTGACCCTGCATCTGCAACTTGGAATCTGGAAGGTAGCAGGGCATAAAGTAAGACAAAATGATTAATAAGCAGGAGCCAATAAGTAGTAACAGAGCAGATGAGATTAAGGATATAGGGTAGAAGAAAGCTAGGAAGTCCATTTTAGGCATGTTTCTAGGGATCCACAACTATAGTAGTATTTGCTTGAGTTTGATAGCTAGCATGAAGTTGGATAAAAAATACTGTGAGAAAATGATGTCAGGGTAGAGAAAAATGGCTAGAAAGTTGGATTAGGGCAGAGAGTACCTCCAATTCTTAAAAAACAATCCCAGCTTTTTGTTCTTTGCAAGAGGGACTTATTCTTTTAATTTATATTTTAATTTAATTTTTTATTTATAAAAAGGAAACATTGACTAAACCATAGGATAAGGGGGGTACAACTTCACACAGTTCCCACCACCAGAACTCTGTATCCCAACCCCCCCCCCCCCATAGCTTTCCTATTCTTTAACCCTCTTGGCGTATGGACCCAAGGTCATTGTGGCATGCAGAAGGTGGAAGGCTTGGCTTCTGTAATTGCTTCCCCACTGAATATGGGCACTGACAGGTCGATTCTCTTTCCCTAGTGGGGAAGGGTTCTGGGGAAGTGGATCTCCAGGACACATTGGTGGCATTGTCTGTCCAGAGAAGTCTGGTCGGCATCATGCTAGCATTTGGAACCTGGTAGTTGAAAAGAAAGTTAACATACAAAGCCAGACAAATTATTGAACAATCATCAACTTAAAGGCTGGAATGGTGCAGATGAAGAGTTGGGGGGCCCTCCATTTTGTAGATAGCTAGTAGGCATATTTTAGTTATATTCCAAAGGGCCTGTGGCTATACTAGTATGTTTGTTTGTTTGTTTGGGGTTTTTTGCCTGAGCCTGAAATCTGATATGCAGGTGGATCCTAATTATTGTCTGGGGAGGTGATGTGATGGCTGGCAGAAGGACCAGAAAGCTGGATCAGGGAAGAGAGTAGCTCCCAAATATGGGAAAAGTGTATAAATATTGTTGACTGTAAACCCCATCGATTTGATGTGATCTGGGGCCCATATTCAGCTTAGGAGCCTATGTGACCTCTGCATCCCTGTAGATCTGAGCTCACATTCTGTTGGACTTATTTTAATTGGGGACTTTCCCCTCAGTGTTCAGCAATGACAGCTGGGGAGATGAAATGATGCTGGCTCAAACTAGAGTGGTTCACAAGTAGCACACACATTACCATGCGCAAGGTCCCAGGTTCAAGCCACCACTACCCACCTTTGGGGGAGGGAGCTTCAATAGCTGTGGAGCAATGCTACCGGTGTCATTTTCTCTCTCTCTCTCTCTCTCTCTCTCTCTCTCTCTCTCTCTCTCTCAGTCTATCAAGATAAGGAAGGAAGTATGGGAGGAAGGAAAGGAGGGAGGGAGGGAGGGAAGGAGGGAAGAAGACAGAAAAGGAAAAAATGTCCACTAGGAAAAGTTGAACTATATAGGCACCAAGCCCCAGTGATATTCCTTGTGGGGGAAAAAAAAAAACAAAAAACAGCAAAATCAAGCTATTCTTCCTTTTTTTTTTTCTGTGTATGTGTTATTATTATCAAATATCTGGTTCCACTGTGTCCTTAATGTTCTTATTTTAAAAAAATTTATTTATTGATGACAAGAGACGTGTGGAGGGGGTTACAAATAAGAGCATCACTCATGTATATGTTATGCCAGGGATTGAACTTGTGCCTCCAAGTCCAAAGCCCAAGACACACATCACATCCTGGGTCACATTGCTAAAGTGCTTACATGTACTTCTGAGTTCTCTCAGGTCTGGATTTTTTTTTTTTTTAATGCAAGTGGAAACCTGACTAAGTAGTAATATATGTGAAAGACTAGAGACTGCGGTCTCCTATTCCCAGTGCTTCCTAGTCTATTCAAGCTCACCTGCACCCTCTTTCTAAACATATCCTAGGATGCTTTAGAGTCAAGTTGACTTTTCTAGAAATCTGTTTTTCTTTTGCCTTTCTTTCTCTTCTCTGTTGGGGAAGTAATGGTTTAAAGTTGGCAGTAAAATATAGTAGTTGGTACATGTGTAATATTTCTCAGTTTCCCACATACCACTCTAACCCCCCACCTAGGTCCACTTCTGCCATCATGTTCCAGGACTTGAACACTTCTCCCTACCCCTTCACCAGAGTCTTTTATTTTGGTGGAATACTTACCAAGTCCAGTCAGAAAGCAGTGTCTTGTCTTCCCTGGCAGTCTAGTGCTTAGGATTTGGCGATCTCAGAAAGCAGTGTCTTAAGTGTTTGTGAAGACTAGAATGGAGATAAGGAGTCTAGTTGATGTATGGAAAGTGAAAGTTTCATTTATCCTATCTGTGCTAGACAGCTCACTTCTATCTCCATCGCAACTACACTGCCCACCCCTCTCCACTTTGCTCTCTGCCCAGGAAGGGTAGTCTGTAAAGAACTTATCACTAGTTTCCAGTAGTGCTTAGTCAATGGAGTGCCCTGATAGGAGATGAGAGTAATCAGAGGGAAGATAATAAGGCCTTCCATGTTTACTGTCCCAAATTCCTCTTGTGATTGTGCTGGTTTCTGTTTCTTGGTCATAAATTGAATATAGCTCCTCTCTCAAATTGACCCCATGCCTCCACCACCACCTTCGTTGTTGTTTTGTTTTGCTTTTTAATTAGGGGGATTAATGGATTACAATCAACAATAAAATATAGTCGTTTGTACATGTATAAGATTTCTCAGTTTTCCACATAACAATTCAACCCCCACTAGGTTAACATCATGTTCCAGGACCTGAACCCTCCTCACCACCCCAAAGTCCTTTACTTTAGTGCAGTACACCAAACCCAGTATAAGTTCTGCTTTGTGCTTTTTTATTTTTCAACTTCTTTTTTAAATTTATTACTAATGATTTAATAATGATCTACAAGATTATGGGATAAGAGGGGTACAATTCATACAATTTCCACCACCAGCGTGCCATATCCCATTCCCTCCATTGGAAGGTTCGCTACTGAAATTATTATTTAATTGGTAACTTTACCATGTCTGGTTCTGATTCTTCCTTATTACTGTTTCTATTTTTTTTACTTCTCCTAAACCAGAAATATTCCTCTAACCTAGTCCAGCTCCACCCCTTTGGTTTTCAGTAGCCTGGTATGAAAAATTTAGATACCATGCCCAACTATATGCCCAAACGTCCCTTTCTAATCCATCAATGTCACTATTCTGCCTTTGTTATGATGATACAATTTTCCAATGCCCTTTACCCAGTTTCCTACTTAAGGATAAACATCTTATACAATATGACTCTTGTCATTTTATTAAATAATTCATTATCAGGGCGTGGGCGGTAGTGCAGCAGGTTAAACTCACATGGTGTGAAGTGCAAGGACTGGTGTAAGGATCCTGGTTCAAGTCCCTGGCTCCCCACTTCTAGGGGTGGTCTCTTCACAGGCAGTGAAGCAGGTCTGCAGGTGTCTATCTTTCTCTCCTCCTCTCTTGTCTTCCACTTCTCTCTCAATTTCTCTCTGTCCTATCCAACAACAACAATAGCAATGGCAATAATAACAACAACAACAACAAGGGCAACAAAATGGGAAAAATGGCCTCCAGGAGCAGTGAATTCATAGTGCAGGCACCCGCCGAGGCCTGGCAATAACTCTGGAGGCAAAATAATAATACATTAGCAGCAATGCTATTATCAATCTTTTAAAAAATTACAAGTGGCAGGGGGTGAACAGTAGCACATCTTGTGACAGAGTCCCCACTTCCTTAGCTTAACTGACTCCATCTTGACCTGAACCTGAACTTGTGCAACTGCTTTACTTGCCAACAAGATCTTAGTGTTCTGAAATTATTGATAAACTATTGATTGTTTCCATAGCAGTCATGTTGACCACAGTAACAGACCACCCTAACCACCACGTTTGGCTTCTGTAACCTAGCTTGCTTCCCACACTTACCCTGATATGTGACTGTGCTGCACTGAGCTCAGGACTGCACTCTGAGCAGTGCTTTAGCTGAGAGTGTAGTCACCGGCCGGCTAAATAAAGACTCCTAAATTTGGCTGATTTGGCCTTGGGTGGTCTCTGACATGTACCTCACAACAACCTTGTTGTTGCACTACAAACTGCAAGGAGACCTAGGTTCCCCAGCCCCTACCTGTAATGGAGGGAGAAGATTCACTAATGGTACTGTAGGTGTCTCTCTGTCTCTCTCACTCTCTCACCTTCCCCTTTCAATTTCTCTCTGTTGTATCAAATAAAATAATATTTAAAAAATACCAGTAGCCTGAGAAGTGGCAAAGTTGTTAAAAACACTGAACTCTCAAGCAGAATATACTGCAAGAGCAATGCTTTGCTTCTCTCACTCTCTCTCTCTCTCTCTCTCGCCCCTCCCTCTCTCATTAACAAACTAACAAATCTGGTTGTTTGTTTTGTTTTGTTTTGTTTTGTTTTATAAAATCAGTAATACTGAGGTTCAAGGAGCCAGCTCAGAATTAGAGTATAGGACTTTCTTTTCTTTTTTTTTATTAGCAATTCAATATTGATTTACAAAATTACATGTCAACAGGGGTATAATTCCACACCATTCCTACCACCAGAGTTCTGAATCCCAAGTCCCTCCATTACAAACCACTGTGGTTCTCCCAAGGTTGCAGACATGGGCTGTCATGTCTACAACTATCTGCCCACATTTGTACATAATTGCCCCTCTTTTTTCAAGGTCCAATCCTCTCTTCCCCTCCAAGCCACACATAACCCTATTATTACATCCAAATATCTCTCCCCTTTTTATCCTCTCTCTCTGGGACCTGATGGAGGTGGAGCTCAGATTCTCTTATCTTTTTCCTCCAGTATAGCCTCTGAGTCCCTGTGGGTCTGAGCTCTCAGCTCAGGATCACAGCTGGGAACAGTGCAGGCTGCACTCATTTCAAGACCAGTCTTCCTTCAGTGTCAGGGCAGGATACCCCAGTCTCCCTTCGGTGACTAGGGCAATCCCTGAAATAGCTGGTCTATGGTGAAGAGAAGGGAGCTTAGGACTTTCCTGCCTGAGTTTCTGAGGTCCCAGGTTCAATCCCTGGCACCAAATATGCTAGAAATGAGCAGTGCTCTGGGATTTCTAACTCTGGTAAAAATTAATTTAAAATGAAAATTATTCACAAAAACATGAATAATAAAGTCTCTGGCTTCCCCCTTAATACTCCTACACTTGGTCTCCACTAACTCAATAACAGAATTCATAGCTACCTATCCAATGTAGGGTCCTTAGTATAATGGAAGCATTTATATATCCTTCCAGAAAAGGACCAAGAGACCAGGACAATCTATTGTGACATAGGGATATTATGACATAGGAAAAGTGGTTATTCCTGTCAGGCCTCCCTATGATTAAGGCTATCCACTTGGTTTCTTTTCTCACTAGGCTTGGTTTCTCAAGAGATTCAGACCAAAATAGAACAGCTCCATTTGCAAGGCTGTCTGATTCCTCATGGAAATGTACCTGGGAAGTTTTAGCATAGAAAGACATTAGGAGGGGTTGCTTGATGGTACATGGTCAAGGTCTAAGTGATAAGCTGATCTTGTAGAAGGAGCTACCTGCTGTGACTTTTTATCTTCCCTATTTACTTTTAACCTGGGAGTTGGATCAAAACTGTTTACTTATTGAGTAATATGGACATGGATCTGCATGTTTAAAAATCCCAAGCTTCTTGCTTAAGACAGACTGAGAAAACTAAGCAAAATGCATGATGAAAACAACTAGAAGACGGCTGGCAGGTGTGTCTTTACCATGTGCAAGGACCTGGGTTCAAGCTTCAAGTCAATACAAGGGAGTGAGTGCCTTTGGGGGTGGGGGGAGTGCCTTCAGGAGTGAGCTCTGAGTGGTGAGAGCAGTGCTGCAGTGTTTCTCCTCTCCGTGCTTCTCTCTCCCTCTCTTTCTTTCATTGTTCATTTCCCGATGAAAAGAAAGACAGAAGCTTCATTACCAGTGTTTGTTTTGTTTTGCTTCCAGTGTTATAGCTGGTGCTCAGTGCCTGCACTATGAATCCACTGCTCCTGGAGGCTATTTTTCTTATTTTGTTGTCGTCGTTATTTGATAGGACAGAGAAAAATGGAGAGAGGAGGGTAAGACAGAAAGGGGGAGAAAAGGACAGACACCTGCAGACCTGCTTCATGGCTTGTGAGGCGATCCCCCTAGGGAAGGTGGGGAACCAGGAGCTCGAACTGGAAACCTTATGCCTGTCCTTGCACTACCACCTGGCCCCCCATTATCACTGTTTTTAAAAGCTGATTGTAAGATTGGGTCGTGGTGCAACTAGTAGGATACACACATCACGTGCAAGGACTAGGGTTCAAGCACTAGTGGTGAAGCAGTGCTGCATATATCTTTTTCCCTCTCTGTATTCACTCCCTTTTAAATTTCTCCCTCTATCCTACCAATTAAAAGGAGAAATAAAAGGTGAAAAATCGCCACCAGAATTCATCACCAGATGAATCACCAACCCCAGAGATAACCGTTGTGCAAAATAAAAATAATAAATCAGATGTTTAGTGCATGTTAACAGATAAAATGAAAATGTCTCAAAAGCAGATCATGATTAAGGAATTCTTTGCTACTCTCCTTTCTAATTCAGAAAGAGTAGACTTGACTACTAACAGAAATTAGATTTCCTACTTGTGACTTAACCTAGACCATGACAAAAATGTGTGAACAAAAACCCTGAAGAGGACATGAACTCCAGGGACTGCTACAAGATAAAAAAATAACTGGAACCCAGCCAAAAAGTCTGTCAAAGGCACTGCTGGAACACAGAGATACTTATAAAACTGAACTTTAGGAAAGCAAACAATCATTTGTATTCCAAGTTTGGAAGATTATAGCTTTTTGTCCATTTATTATCATTATTATAACTTGTTCCTAGGTCCTAGAAATAGTGATAAATAACTACAGGCCATAAGTATGCCTTCAAGAAAGATTTCAGGGTAAATTTTTTTCTTTTTTACATTTTTATTGGTGATTTAATATTGATTTACAGAAGTATAAGATAATAGGGGTATAATTCCATAATGTTCCCACCCACCAAAATTGTGTCCTCATCCCCTTCACAGGAAACTGCAATAATTTTCCCAAGATCACAAATATGAGTTGATTTTATATTTATCACTCACTATTTATACCTTTTTTCCCCCATTTTTCTGTGGTCTTGCCTTCATTTTCTTTTTAAGTTACACCTACACCTATCCCAACTGTTCTTCCTTTTTTATTTTTTTTCTCATATAAGAGAAAATATTGTCTGGCCTCCTCTGGTATTTTCCATATTCATTTCTCTTACAAAGATGGCATAAAACCAGATTCCTGGTGACAAACACTTTGGGGCTGTTGGTATGTTTCTAATTCTACTTCTAAAAACCCCTTCAGTTTCATTAGTTTAATCCCCCCTGCTTAACACTATTTATTTACATAACCACTTCATTCTATTTACATAACCGCTGTTAACAAGCACCACCCTCCCTCCAGGGCATTGGTGGTTCAGTGGTAGAATTCTTGCCTGCTCCGCCCCCTCTCCTTGTCATACCCTGATTTTCACCAGTCACTTTTCTCTCCACCCTCTCTGCATTGCATCTTGTTCCCACCTTACTGGGCTAGTATATTTATAAGGACAAGATTGTTTGTAGTTTTAGTTTAGCTTAGCTTGGTATAGATTGCGCTGCGTCCTGCATGAATAAAGAGATACTGCATACAACCCAGTCATGAGTCCCGGGTCGTCTGTCTCCCATCAATGAAGCTCAGCCCGACATGGGGCCTGATGGAATTGGGATACAGAGCTCTCTGGGGTTTTTCCCCCTATAGTTTTTTTTATTAGTGATTTAATAATGATTAACAAGATTATGAGATAACAGGGGTACAATCCCACACAGTTCCTACCGCCAGAGTTCTGTGTCCCATCCCACCCATTAAAGTTTCCCTGTTCTTTATTCCTCTAGGATCAAAATTCTTTATGGGATACAGAAGGTGGAAGGTATGGTTTCTGTAACTGCTTCTCTGTAGGACATGGACATTGGCAGTTCAATCCATACCCCAACCCTGTTTCTCTTTCCCTAGTGGGGTAGAGTTGAAGTTCTGAGACACATCTGTGAGGCTGTCTGTCCAGGGAGGTCAGGATGGCATTATGGTAGCATCTACAACTTGGTGGCTGAAAGGCAGTATGGTATAAAGCAAATTGTTCAATGAATAGGCACCCAAAGGTAGGAATAGAGTAAATGAAACTAGGGGTCTTTGTGTTTTTTTCTCCTATACTTTATCCCTCTGGGCATATGGACTGAATTTCTTTTTGGGGTACAGAAGGTGGGAGTTCTATAATTTCTTCTCTGCTGGACATGCAAATTTGCAGTTTGACCCATCACAGGGTCAAAATTTTTATCTGGGTTAAACTACATTTACAATCACATTTTCAATCGGAAGAAAAATGTCTATTCTTTCTTTTACGTGGTCCCTGATCTAGCTCTAAGTTCATCTAGTGCAATACAAACTCACTGGAAATGTATTTGGGGATAGGTGAGATAGCACAAGTTTAAAAAAAAAAACTCTTATGCCTGACGTTCTGAGATCCCAGGTTCAATCTCCTGTACCACCATAAGCAAGAACTGAGCTGTGCTTTGGTAAAATAAAAGGAAATATATCTGGGATTGAGAGGTTAAGGTTTAAAACTGAACACTGACCTTCATAGTAAATCTGGGGCAAGCCTCAAACCTCTAGGAACCCCAGCTCCCTATTTGAAAACTACAGCAGATAAAATTTGCCTGAAAGAGTGGTTGTAAGAGACCAATGTGAACAATGTAAATAAATGTCCATCAGTTAAATCGAACTGCCTTCCTAACATCTCAATGACTTTCTTGAAGGATAAAACGGCAGTGGCCACCAGAGATTAGAGTGAGGACAGTAGCAATGGGAGATGGGAATAAAAAACAAATTGTGGTAGGAATTGTTGGAATTGTACCCTTCTTATCCTATGGTCTTGTCAGTGTTTCCATTTTATAAGTAAAAACTAAAACAAAAATTGAGGACTAATCTTCTAGATTACAGGTGTTTCGGTGTAGCTAGTAGAGTAGGAAGTTACCAATCTAAGTGAAACTACAATTTCCAGGCAAGTCTGGTTCGTGATCCTCTTGGCATGGGTCTGTGTCAATGGAAACCAATAGCAACTTGCTTTCCATTTGTCATGGCAAATCCAATATTCTCTTAACCATCTTCACTATTTAGAAAGAAGGAGGGTACTTGAAAAGACAAGGTCAGTTACTTTTAAAAAGATAGTCAGGACAGCAGGAGGATTTGTCTTTTGTGGGGAGAGATGAAGTAAAAGAGCCATCTCAAATTTGAAGTAGAAAGATCCGTTAAAAGGTTCACTATTGTGGTTGTTCAAATGAAACATTATCAAGCTTCCCGCTAAGTAGTAGCCTTGGAGGTAGGGAAGGAAGGTAGGGAAGAATACAGATTCTAGAGCTAATATTAAGGATAAAAGTGAATGATCTGGTGACTGAATCTGGGCAGTATAGAAAGAAAGAATTTAGGGCCTCGAAATATATTAAAGCTAGCTCTGGGAAGACAGCATAATGGCTATGTGAAAAATTTTCATGCCTGAGGCTCCAAGGTTTAATCCTCAGCCCACCATAAGCCAAAGCTGTGCAGTGCTCTGGTTAAAAACAAAACAAAAAAAAAGGGATATTTTTGCAGCTATTTTGTACAACAGCAGAAAAAGAAACAAAGTGTAAATAAAAGGAAGTTGGCAAAAGCATGTACCAAACATGAGGGCCAGAGTTCAAACCCCTTGTCCTTACTTGCAGAAAGCTTCATGCATGATGGAACAATGCTGCAGGTGTGTCTCTCTCTCTTTTTCTCATTCCCCCTCTCTCCTTCTTTATTTCTTTCTATTCATATATATATATATATATTATATATATATACAGTCGCCTATCACCAATCCAATCAATCCTTGGATTGATTTCCTGAGTGTAGCTAAGTGAAATGCACTGAAGAACACATGTAACAAGATTTCATTAATATAAGTACAACCAAAAAAATCTGTACACATATGTATATGTAGATGTGCAGACATATTCACTCATGCAAAAATATGAAAAGTATGTATATGCACACATTTATTTATATATGTATAATGTTTCATTATAATTATGTGAACAAAGGAAAAGGTATAAATAGCATATTGGTGAAATGTGAATGTAAAAGGAGAAGAAATAGAAACCAAAAAAATTCTGTGTAGAAATGCATGAAATAGTTATGTGGAGTTTAACCGACTCCAACTGACTTTCTTATGTTGTCTGAAGTTGTTTATAAAATTGGTATAAAACTCCCACAATATCTCAAGTAAAAACTGCTTTGAAAGTAGAGTCCTTTAATTCTTCTAAAAGCCCATAGTAGATCCATTTTCATTGTGGATAAATGCAAATCAAAGTATAGGTGATTTCAGCATTCCATTTGTATTAAATACAAATCCTATTCTGTTAGAGGCTTTGTTCATTTTGATGAACACTTGGCTCAGAGAGGTGAGATTAGTGCTGCTTTGGGGAATCATTTTCTTTCTTTTTGTAGCTGTAAACAATTGTGTTTACAATATAATGGTATGGTGATTTTCTTTTTCGTGTTTTCTGAAGAATTATTTTTTTTAAAAATCCTGCCTCAGCTACTTACCACCTGAAAGCATTCAGGCAGTTGACTTTCTTTCTCAATCTGATACTTCTCATTTGAAAAAAGGAATAATCTCAACCCTGAAAAGTTGCTGTGAGGATTAAATGAGAGATACTCAGTTCTGTACCTGGTCCAAGGCAGGCTCTCCTCAGATGACAGCTGCTATTTTTAGCACTCTTAGCAAACACTCTATGCCCCACCAAGCCAGCTCACAAGGATGACATGATTGATGACTTCAGCCATGCCTTCCGCAACCTCCACTGAGACATATCTTGTCTACTTCCAGGATGAGGACCCCTCCCCTTTTTTCTGGATTGTAGTCACTTGAGGTCAAGGCAGAAAATTGTGCCTTCTGTCCAGTGAGTAGGCATTGATGAGGTTCACACGTAACAATAGTTTCTTCCTCTGCCTAAATTTAGATGATCTGATTTCTTCATTTAGAATTTACCATCAAGTTCAAAGTAATTTTCAAATCTCCTGGCCATATTTAACAGGTAAAAGAAGTAGAAAGTGTGTGTGTGTGTGTGTGTGTGTGTGTGTGTGTGTGTGTGTGTGTTTTACAAGTTGTATTTTTGTATGTTTATTTCCCACAAGGCACAAGGAACAAATTAAAACAAATGTGGGATTTCGATATTACAGCATTACTAAGTACCTTCACACCCAGCCCCATCAAAATGTAATTACAATGATCTAACCTTATGACACCAAAGTTGCTTTAGAGAAACTGAGGTCACTTTATATTTATCTATTTCTTTTATATTTATTTTCCTTTTTTTGCCCTTGTTCTTTTTTATTATTGTTGTAGTTATTAGTGTTGTTGTTACTGATGTCATCGTTGTTAGATAGGACAGAGAGAAATGGAGAGAGAAGGGGAAGATGGGGGGGGGGGAGAAAGACAGACACCTGCAGACCTGCTTCACTGCCTGTGAAGTGATTCCCCTGCAGGTGGGGAACCAGGGGCTCGAACCCGGGATCCTTCTGCGGGTCCTTGGGCTTTACACCACGTGTGCTTAACGCACTGTGCTACCATCCAACTCCCTATTTCTTTAATGATTTGCATTCCCAGAGAAACCAGAGACACTGAAAATTTTTCCAGTAAAACTACACAATAGCAGTCCTGAAATTATATGACTAGCTAAGCTCACTCATTCTTATTGTTAATATCTTTGTTTTATTTCTAAAATATATCATTGATACTAGAAAGAATGCTTAAGGGGGCCG
This sequence comes from Erinaceus europaeus, assembly GCF_950295315.1. Lineage (NCBI taxonomy): Eukaryota > Metazoa > Chordata > Mammalia > Eulipotyphla > Erinaceidae > Erinaceus > Erinaceus europaeus. Next base: position 26,438,411 of record NC_080174.1, on the reverse strand, counting down.
GGCGGTGGCGCAGTGGGTTAAGCGCATGTGGCGCAAAGCGCAGGGACCGGCGTTAAGGATCCCGGTTCGAGCCCCCGGCTCCCCACCTGCAGGGGAATCGCTTCACAGGCGGTGAAGCAGGTCTGCAGGTGTCTATCTTTCTCTCCCCTTCTCTGTCTTCCCCTCCTCTCTCCATTTCTCTCTGTCCTATCCAACAACGAATTGCGTCAACAAGGGCAATAATAATAACGACAACGAAGCTACAACAAGGGCAACAAAAGGGGGGAAAAAAATGGCCTCCAGGAGCGGTGGATTCATGGTGCAGGCACCGAGCCCAGCAATAACCCTGGAGGAGGAAAAGAAGAAGAAGAAAAAAAAAAAGAATGCTTAAGTATAGAAATGTAAATTATAATGAACAGAAAGTTTCCCTCAAAATTTAATTCTTAGCACACAAAAGCTTAGAACTAGAGTCCGCCTGCTCTCAGAGCATTTAAAAAGGAACAGTGGGGACCTTTCATAGCTGGAAGCTACATTCTGAGTATTTCTTGAATTTGTTGTTTTTTTTTCATGTTTTATTTGGGTAGGGATTCCCCCCCCCCATAGTACTTCCTTCTTTCTACTCTCTAAACTACCCTTTAATCTTCTTCAAACAGCACAGCATTAAAATATTTTAGAAAATAAGCCTTCAGATGTGGTGATTTATGGGTAAAAGTTCTATTGCCCTTGGTTTACCATGATTAATACAAAGACAGAAAAAACCAACATTTACTGTTAGTAATGCCGTGGGCATTGTTCTAAAAGCAGAGTTTCTCAGTCTTGGCACTATTGAAATTTTGAACTGGAAAATTAAAAAAAAAAAAGGCTTTTGGGGGCTGAGTGGCAGTGTAGTCAGTGAAATGCACACGTTTCCATGTGTAGAAACTCAGGGTCAAGCCCCCAAGCCCCACATGGAAGAGAGAAGCTTCATGAGCAGTGAAGCAGGTCTTCAGGTGTCTTTCTCCCTCTCTGTCTTCCTCTCCTCTCAGTTTCTCTCGGTCATATCCAATAAAAAATAGAAGTAAAATTATTTTAGTGGGGAGATGTTTATTTAAAAGACTGTTGTCAGGGTCAGGTGGTAGCACAGCGGGTTCAGCGCACATGGCACAAAGTGCAAGGACCCACAGAAGGATCCCGGGTTCGAGCCCCTGGCTCCCCACCTGCAGGGGAGTCGCTTCACAGGCAGTGAAGCAGGTCTGCAGGTGTCTGTCTTTCTCTCCCCCCTCTGTCTTTCCCTCTCCATTTCTCTCTGTCCTGTCCACAACGACGACATCAATAACAACAACAATGATAACTACAACAGTAAAACAATGGCAACAAAAGGGAAAATAAAATAAATATTTTTTAAAAAGACGATTGTCATAGTGGTACAATTTCACATATCTGCATGGTAGGTGTCAGCATATCATGCCCTCCACCAACCTGTTGTCTTTCTCAGCTGCAGGACTCTGGGTCTCCACTCCACTCACTTTTTCAATCCTCTCCCATCTCATCCTTAAAATCATTGGGTCTCTGCAGTAGACCATAGCTAATTAAAATTTACCCTATATATTTTCACTTTTTTTTCCTTAAATCTCAACTAAGAATGAAATCATCTGGTATTCATTCTTCCTTTTGGCTTACTTCACATGATTTCAAGTTGGACTGGAGAATTCTTTGCTTGGGGGACCACCTTGTATCTTGAATTCTGCTTACTAGCATCCCTGGCTTCCATTCACTGACAATAACACCTCTCTCCCCAACTACCAACAGTTGTGACAAACAAATATATCTCCATATATATATATATATCCTTTGATGGAAGAATCTCCCCATGGTAAGTACCAGTCATTGGGCTCAATCATTTAACACAAGTATATTTATTCTATACAGACACTATGAACATTTAGATCATTTTTCCAAGATCAAATACTGGATTACTGAATGGGTTTCTAGGATTCTAAGACCCATAATAGCCAACACAGCCTTAAAGAGGAACAATCAAAAAGATAATGACACTATCTGACTCAAAGATATACTGTAAGTTATAGTGACTAAGACAGGGAGGTATTCCCAAACAGTTGATGCACTTATCAACAGAGCAAAATAGAGTAGAACCAATACAAATACAGCCAATTATCTTTTACAAAGGAACAGAGGCAGTTCAGTGCAGAAGCAGAGTTGGAATTTCTTGATATCCACATGCAAAATCACAGCCCTCAGCTTCATTATTATCATTATCTAGACACAGACTTCATATCCTTGACAAAAATTAATCAAAATGGGATTGTAGATCTAAAATGTAAAACTTCTGGAAGCTCAAAAGAAAAATCAAGTGTCCTTGATATTGGTGATTGATGACTTTTAGATATAACACAGAAAAAAATCATCACTAAAACAATTTGACAAATTGCTTTCAATAAAACATAAACAGGAGAACTATAATAAATCAGTAATAAATTTTGGAATCTAATAGCAATTATTATTAGAAAAGATAAGGGATCACTGGAGTGCTGGGAAGGGGTGCAAATCAGGACTTTTTAAAAATATGTTTTTGGGAGTTGGGCTGTAGCGTAGCGGGTTAAGTGCAGGTGGCACAAAGCACAAGGACCCGCATAAGGATCCCGGTTCGAACCCCGGCTCCCCACCTGCAGGGGAGTCACTTCACAGGCGGTGAAGCAGGTCTGCAGGTGTCTATCTTTCTCTCCTCCTCTCTGTCTTCCCCTCCTCTCTCCATTTCTCTTTGTCCTATCCAACAACGACGACAACAACAATAATAACTACAACAATAAAACAACAAGGGCAACAAAAGGGAATAAATAAATAAAATAAATATTTAAAAATATATATATGTTTTTAATATTTTATTTTTATTTTAATGAAAGGGATAAAGAGAGAGTGAGGGAGAAAGAGAGCAACAGAATGCTGCTCAGATCTGGCTTTTAGTGGTACCAGGGTTTGAACCTAGGGCCTCAGAGCCTTGGGCATGAAAGTTTCTATATAAACATTATGCTGTCTCCTCAATCCAAGGATCCCCAAACTTTAAGAAAAGAGATTATATGATAACTTATCACTCAGAGGGCATTTGGTTGAAGCCTTCAGGAAGTATACTAGTATAGATCCTACCACCCCCAAGGATGAAGTCTAGCAAATCATTTTATCAACCAATCTGCACCTGAGGTCAGAAGGAAGGTACAAAACCTAGCATTGGGACATCAGACTCCAGACCCCAATGAACTAGCTACTGGGTAAGGTTTTGTTTGTTTGTTGGAGTTTTCTGTTTGTTTATTTGTTTTTAAGGTTTTTAACAAGAGATTTGGCAAAGGCAGAGGCTAGGACTCTGAGTGATTACTGGCAAAGTAAGTAGGCTTTAAAAGGCCTTAATCTCTGAATGAGGAGAGGCTATTTTAGTCCGGAGGGAACACCCATCTCCACTACCATTGGATACATAGGATATAGGATATGCGTAGGCTAATTAGTTCCTTAAAGACCAAGAATTGAAAGAATCCAACTTGATCCAAGAAGCGAGTGAAATGTATGCTACTTAACCCTGAGTCACCTTAGACCAGGACTGTAATGAAATTTCCACACTGGTTGGCCAGAAAAGATAAAATAAGGTCAGAAAAGAGGAGGGTCCCAAAATCCATGAAAGCTCAGCCTTTTCTAAGAAATCCTGCCTTATTCCAGCACCTTAATGAATAAAAATTAGCCTGCCTAAGGAAAGCCTACTTATCACAAAGAGAATCTATAATGTATGTGCTTAACCAGGTGCATCACTTTCTAGCCCCTTAAAATATTTTTTAATGAATTTATTATTGGAGCGAGACAGAGATTGAAGAGGGAGGGGTAATAGAGAAGGAAAGAGATATAGAGACACTTGCAACCCTACTTTACCTCTCATGAAGCTTTTCTCCTGCCAAGTGTGGACCAGGGGCCTGAACCCAGGTCCTTGTGCACTATAATGGACAGAATTTATATATAATCTCCCCACCCCACGCCTATTTAACCCAAGGGAATTGTGTGATTCCCCCTAGAATCCACCTGCACGCTTTAATTTCCTCCAATAAATCTATTCTGAGCTGTCGAAAAAAATAAAATAACAAAATAAATAAAATGTAAAAACTCTACTCTGGAGGACACTACAAAGAACAATGAACGGGGAGAAAGCATTTACAGAGTACATACCTGATAAAGAACGGGCACACAAAATGCATACAAACCTTTGAAAACTCAATTAAAAAATGACCGATAAAAAACATAGGCAAACAATTTGACAGACACTTTACAGATAGCAAATAAGCTTGTGAAAAGATTCTTACTATCATCATAATTATTAGAGATTTACAAACTAAAATAACCGTGACACGTCAGCTAGAATGGCTAAAACTAAAAACAGCCAACATCACTAAATATTGGTGAGAATGAAGAGCAACAGGCAGTCACTGCTAGGAGAATGCAAGATAGTACACACAGTAGGAGAGACAGCTTGGCAGCTTCTTACAAATCTAAATCTACTACATTCCATAAAATACAGTAATTGTGGTCCTAGGTAGTTACATAAATGAATTGAAAATGTCCACACAAAGACATGTATATGAGTGCTTGTAGTACTTTTATTTATAATTATCAAAAATTGGAGAGCTGGGAGAGACAGTAAAATGGTTATGCAAATGGTTTCATGCCTGAGGCTCTGAATTCCCAGGTTCAGTCCCCAGTACCACCAAAAGCCAGGGCTCTGGTTCATTCTCTCTCTCTCTCTCTCTCATCTTTCTATATCTCTCATTGTAAATACATAAATAATATTTTAAAAAAATAGAAAGCAACTGCTATACCTCTCAGTAGATGAATGAATGAAATAAACTATTATAGATCCATAAAACGTAATTATCTCAGTAATTAAAGGAAATGGAGAAACAGGTGCCTGCTGATTGCTATGTAGAAGAGAAAAAAAATCACTTGAAATAGGTTACACATGGGATATTATAAGTTGAATTGTGCCCCTTCCATTCTTACAGTGAAGTTCTAACCCCCAATGTGACTGTACTTGCAGACAGGGAAGGCAATTAAGGTTAAAAGAAGCCTTAGAGTGGGGCTCCTAATTTGAAAGAACTGATTTCTTTAAAAGAGACATTAACACTTTTTTCTGTGATATTCACAGAGAAGAGTCCATGTGAGAAGATCATTGTCCTCGAGTCAGTAGAAGACATCTGTCCAAGCGCTGGCTGATGACACCTTAATATTGGATCTCCAGAATTATAAGAGGGGGGAAAAAAACTTATTTAAATCACCCAGTCTATGCTATTTTCTTGTGGCAGGTCAAACAGAGAAAAATATCTTATGATTCCAACTGGCTAACATTTGGAAAAGACAAAACTGTAGAGCAAAAGCTCAGAGGTCACCAGAAGTTCAGAAGAGAGGAAAGTATGACCAAGTGGGTCACTGGGCACTTTTAGGCTTGTAACTATTTTATATGATATTGTGATGGTGGTATGTGACCTTACACATTTGATCTTGCTTTTTTTAGAATTAATTTTCTTTCTTTTTCTAGCCTAATATTTTTTTTTAAATTTTCAATAATCAGAGAAAGAAGAGGAAAAGGAAGGGCATCTGGAACTAGTAATAGGTGTGACTTAGAAGGGAAGTGAAGGCAGGACTGTAGAAAAAAATATATATGGAGAAAAAGAGAGAGGCATAGAGAAAGAAAGGAAGGAAGGAAGGAAGGAAGAGAGAGAAAGAAAGAAAGAAAGAAAGAAAGAGAAAGAAAGAAAGAAAGAAAGAAAGAAAGAAAGAAAGAAAGAAAGAAAGAAAGAAAGAGAAAGAAAAAGAAATATGGGCAAGGGGGGGGGGTGTCGGACAGTGGAGCTGTGGCGCAAAGCACATGTGGCGCAAAGCACAGGGACCAGCATAAGGATCCCAGTTAGAGCCCCCGGCTTCCCAACTGCAGGGCAGTCGCTTCACAGGTGGTGAAGCAGGTCTGCAGGTGTCTGTCTTTCTCTCCCTCTCTCTGACTTCCCCTCCTCTCTCCATTTCTCTCTGTCCTATCCAACAACGAACATCAACAATGGCAATAATAATAACCACAACGAGGCTACAACAACAAGGGCAACAAAAAGGGGGGGAAAATGGCCTCCAGGAGTGGTGGATTCATGGTGCAGGCACCGACCCCAGCAATAACCCTGGAGGAAAAAAAAAGAAAGAAATATGGGGAAGGGATGGGATACGGAGTTCTGGTGGAGGGAATTGTGTGGAGTTGTACCCCTCTTATCCTATGGTTTTTGTTAGTGTTTCCTTTTTATAAATAAAAATTAAAAAGAAAGAAAGACAACCCAATCTTATGACTTTAGGAGAATTACTGCAGTTTCTGTTGGAGGGGGATGGAGACAGAGCTCTGGTGGCGGTAGCAGTGTGGAATTATACCCCTACTATCTTATATTTGTAAAAAATAATAATAATAATAGATAAATAATTTTAAATTTTTCATTTTACGAGATAAAAGGAAACAGAGTGATGGAGTGAGAACAGCAGTGCTCTGACATCCCTGCAGCAGGGGATCTGGGGCCTCTGTGTTCTGCCTAGTGAGCCAGCTCCCTGGCTCTTTTTCTAACTTCTTAAAATAGAGCTTTGCGATCACTGATTTTTTTTTCTTCTTTTCCAACATATGAATTATAATGATAAATTTCCTGCTAAGGATCACTTTTCCTTGGATCTCACAAAATTTGCTAAAATGTTTATTATTAGTTTGAAATAGTTGCCAATTTCTCCTGTGATTTGTTCTCTAGTGTACAAGTCATTTAGAAACGTGTTACAAATATTTGTGAGATTACTTTTTTTCCAGACCACTGCTCAGCTCTGGTTTATGGTGGTGCAGGGGATTAAACCTGAGGCCTCTGCTGTCTCAGACATAAAAGTCTTCTGCATAACCATTATGCTATCTCTGCCACTGTCTGGGAGATTTCCAGTTATAATGTGTATGTATATCACTTTTTATCTAGTTGCCTTTTAGTTAAAATGTTTTCTCCTTTATCATTTAATGTAGTTACTGATGTACATGTATATATAATACCTCTGTGTTTGTTTTATCTCATATTTCTTCTCTCTCTTTTACTGCCTTACTGTGGATTGACAGGTCTTCTCTGTGTTTAATCTACAAAATCACCTTGAGATGTTCTGATGATGCAAGAAGTAAATTACTGTCTAAAAAAATCTCACACAATAAAATTTACAAATCACATTTTTGCCTTTATACTTTTGAATTGTAGCTATTATTTTTTAATGTAAATTAGCCACCTGCTACCAAATATGTTTGTAGTGAATGTGTGTAGATATGTCTGTGGAATATACGCACATGGGAATATGTGATACGTATGTGAATGTCATGTGTGCAAGTACTTGAAAGCATGCACACATACATCTATGCACATATAGTATGCTATATGGGCTGCACTGAAGCTTTATTTCCTGGGTAAACAGGATAAATCATAAAAGCATGTTGCATAATTTAATCACTTCACTAATTTCTTTTTATTTTTTTTTATTTTTTTTATTTAAGAAAGGATTAATTAACAAAACCATAGGGTAGGAGGGGTACAACTCCACACAATTCCCACCGCCCAATCTCCATATCCCACCCCCTCCCCCGATAGCTTTCCCATTCTCTATCCCTCTGGGAGCATGGACCCAGGGTCATTGAGGGTTGCAGAAGGTAGAAGGTCTGGCTTCTGTAATTGCTTCCTCGCTGAACATGGGCGTTGACTGGTCGGTCCATACTCCCAGTCTGCCTCTCTCTTTCCCTAGTAGGATGGGTCTCTGGGGAAGCTGAGCTCCAGGACACATTGGTGGTGTCTTCAATCCAGGGAAGTCTGGCCGGCATCCTGATGACACCTGGAACCTGGTGACTGAAAAGAGAGTTAACATACAAAGCCAAACAAATTGTTGAGCAATCATGGACCCAAAGCTTGGAAAAGTGGAGAGGAAGTATTAGGGAGGTACTCACTGCAAACTCTAGTATACTTCTGCTTTCTTACTTTGGTGCCATACTCCAAACTCAGTCATTTTCTGCTTTGCGTTTCTACTTCTTTTTTTTTTTTTTTTACATGCATAACGTTCCCCAGATTCCCATTTAGCAATACAACCCCCACTATTTCATTCATCATTTTTCATGGACCTGTATTCTCCCCACCCACCCACCCACCCCAGAGTCTTTTACTTTGGTGTAATACTCCAATTCCATTTCAGGTTCGACTTGTGTTTTCTTTTCTAATCTTGTTTTTCAACTTCGGCCTGAGAGTGAGATCATCCCATATTCATCCTTCTGTTTCTGACTTATTTCACTCAACATGATTTTTTCAAGGTCCATCCAAGATCGGCTGAAAACGGTGAAGTCACCATTTTTTACAGCTGAGTAGTATTCCATTGTGTATCTAGACCACAACTTGCTCAGCCACTCATCTCTTGTTGGACACCTGGGTTGTTTCCAGGTTTTGGCTATTACAAATTGTGCTGCCAAGAACATATGTGTACACAGATCTTTTTGGATGGATGTGTTGGGTTCCTTAGGATATATCCCCAGGAGGGGAATTGAAGGGTCATAGGGTAGGTCCATTTCTAGCCTTCTGAGAGTTCTCCAGACTGTTCTCCACAGAGGTTGGACCAATTGACATTCCCACCAGCAGTGCAGGAGGGTTCCTTTGACCCCACATCCTCTCCAGCATTTGCTGCTGTTACCTTTTCTGATGTGTGACATTCTCACAGGAGTGAAGTGACTAATTTCTGAGTACAATGAAATTACTGGATAAATGACAACATATTGATCTATCAGAACAAATGTTTTTGCTGAACTCTTTTAACTTCTTTTTTTTTTCCAAATCATTTCAGTGGGCAAATAATGGTTTACAGGCATACATGCATATAGTTTCCTATCTCCCTGTGCTAGATGTCTGAACACCACTCCTACCACCACTCTAAGTCTCTTTTCACCATTGTGTACCAGATACCTGAATTGGAATGTATCCATAGGACACAAAAACACCTATTTAAAGAGACCTATATACACATATTTTCATAGTAGTACAGTTTGTAATAGCCCAAACCTGGAAGCAATGTCAAATAAGGGTTGAGTGGTTATAAAAGTTATGCTATATGTGCACAGCAGAATAATACACAGCTATGGGAAATGATGAAATCTCTTTCCCCAGATTTTGGATGGGACTTAGTGGAACCATGTTAAGTGAAATTAATCAGGAGACGAACAAATAACCAGATGATCTGATTTTTAGACAGTTCTTAAGGGGCAAGGCAAGAAAAGAGAAACAGGCCAAAGCTTGGACTGGTTAAAGTGTACTGCAGCAAAGTAAAAGATTCTGGACTGTTTTAACTCATTTTTTTTCCTCTCCCTTTTTTAAATTATTTTCCTTTTTGTTGCCCTTGTTGTTTTTATTGTTTTAGTTATTGTTGTTGTTGTTGATGATGTCATTGTTGGATAGGACAGAGAGAAATGGAGAGAAGAGTGAAGGGGGGGGACACAGACACCTGCAGACCTGCTTCACTACTTGTGAAGCAACCCCCCTGCAGGTGGGGAACTGGGGTCCTTGCGGTTACACTGGGGTCCTTACACTGGTCCTGGCGCTTTGTGTCACCTGTGCTTAACTGGCTGCACTACTGCCCGAATCCCCACCCCTGTTTTAACTTCTAAATTTAACTCAAAGTGTTTGATGACAAAAAAAAAAAAAGGTGTCCATAAAATATTTCAAGGAAAGATGTGAGTGATTTCTTGATTTAATTAATTAAATAGTTCTATTAAAATGTTAAAGATTTATTAATTTTAAGTGAGAGAAACCAGAAGAGCACTGCTCAACTCTGGCTTATGGTGGTGCTGGGGATTGAACATGAACCCTCTGAGGCAGTAGGCATGCAAATGTTGTGTTCTAACACATTGAACTGTTTCCTAGTTCTTTCATGGAAACGTTTTAGAAATTCATGTAAGTCATAGGAAGATACCAACAATAAAATCTATCATAGCAGAAACATGCTGTTTTGGCTGTATGTCATCTTAAAAGAAATAATTTCTATAGGAAGTCCTTCCTCTCCTTTTAGTAACATGACTGAACTTTGGTAAGCTTCAGAGGAAAACAGGGCTTAAGGATATTTGAGACCAACTGTCTAGAGGAACTTATTTCCGTTTGGTGACTGATGTGATGATCAAGGCTTGCAGCACAGAGGTATGATGCAAGTCTGTGCATGTGTGCAGATCATGTCTCACCAAAGGTTTGCATACTGAAATGGTGAAACTGAGCTTTGGAAAATAATTCTGTGAAATATAATTTTAACCAAGGTCTCTTTGAAGTGCCCCACGCTTTTTTTATGTAAACCCTAGCTGAGATTCTATTTCTTTTTCAATCTATTTCCCCCTCTCATATTGATTAGTGATTTATAAGACTACAAGTTAATAGGAGTGTATATTAACACCATTCCCACCACCAAAGGTCTGTGTCCCAACCCCACACCTCTATAGTGAAGCTGAAATTTTAATTCTCACCGTCACCTCAGAGTTTTTTTTACTTTGGTGCACCACTGTCCATATGGGAAGCTCTATGGATACTGGAACCTTGGTGCTAAGATGTCTCTCCTTTTCTCTTGTTTCTGTTTTTCTCCTCCACCTACCAGTGACAAGAAGAAGGAGGAGGAGAGGAAGAGGACAATGAGGAGAGGAAGAGGAGGGGGAGGAAGACAAGAGAAGAGAAGAAGAGAGGAGAGGAGAGGAGAGGAGAGGAGAGGAGAGGAGAGGAGAGGAGAGGAGAGGAGAGGAGAGGAGAGGAGAGGAGAGGAGAGGAGAGGAGAGGAGAGAAGCTAGCAATGCTATTAGAAAGTATCCTGTTGCTCCATGGAAATCATGGGTTCATTCTTTGGCATTTCCAAGAGGTGGGGGGACTGAAAAATATGAAGATATGAAAGAAAATGACATGTGGGCCAGAAAAATAGTTCACTTAGATAGTGCATACATGTGAGCAGGTCTGAGCTGGGCCCCCACCACACTGGAGGAAGTTTCAGTGATGTGTGCTCTGTCTATCTGTCTGTCTGTCTGTCTGTCTCTATCTGAAAAAGTCAGTCCAAGATGGTGAAATGCTGCCAATAATGGAGACAAAGGGAAATGCTATCTTCCTCAACAAAGTGTAAGGAGAGTTTAGATGACAAAGATGACTGGAGATAAAGATGATCTATCCCCATAGTGGCTGAACTAGACCAAATAATGCCTCAAGAAGGAGGAAACATTTGAGTTAAGCCCTAAAGGATGAGTAAAAAATTAACAGCTGGGAGTTGGGCAGTAGCACAGCAGGCTAAGCGCATTTGGTGCAAAGCGCAAGGACCAGCATAAGGATCCCGGTTTTAGCCTCCAGCTCCCCACCTGCAGAGGAATCACTTCAAAGGTGGTCAAGCAGGTCTGCAGGTGTCTATGTTTCTCTCCCCCTCTCTGTCATCCCCTCCTCTCTCCATTTCTCTCTGTCCTATCCAACAACGATGACATCAATAACAACAATAACTACAACAATAAAGCAAGGGCAGCAAAAGGGAATAAATAAATAATAAATTATAAAACCTAAAAAAAAAAAGAAGGTTAACAGCTATTAATGAAGCTGATGTTATTATTAAATATAGATACATGAGCAAAGATGCAGGGAGTGATTTTGTAGAGAAAATAACTATTCTGTTCTTTAAATTTTTTATTTGCTATTAATAGTTTGATACAAGATTGTAAGATTACAATGTATAGTTCCACACCATACCCACCACCAAAATTCTGTATCCCCACCCTCCCAGCTCACAAAGATAACCACCATAGTTCTTATAAGTCTTAAAAACATTTTGCTTGCTTCTGTTTTGTTTGGATTTTTTTTTTTTGTCAAGCTCATGTAAATCATATCTCTAGATTCTACACATAAGTAAAACCATCTGGTAGTTGTCTTTCAACTCTTTACTTATTTTGCTAAGCACAATCACCTCCAATTCCATCCATTTCATTCCAAAGGACACAATATTACCTTTTTGATTGCAGGGTAGTATTCCATGGAATATATGTCCCATAACTTCTTTAGCCAGTCATCTGTTGATTGGCATTTAGGCTGCTTCCCCCTCCCCTTATCTATTGTTAATAATACAGCTATGAACATAGGGGTGTATATGTCCCTTCTAATTAGTGCTTAAGTGTCTACTGGATAAATGCCTAAGAGTCATATTGCTGGGTCATAAGGTAATTCCATCTTTGTTTACAGACTCTCCATACAGTCTTCCCAAGGGGCTGTACCACCTTCACTGCTGCATTCCCACCGTCAGTGAAGCAGAGTTGCTTTTTCTCCATAACATCTCCAATAGCTATCCTTTCCTGGTTTGTTGATGTAAGTCATTCTCTCGGGTGTGAGTTGGTATCTCAGAGAAGTTTTAATTTGCATTGCTTTAATGATAAGTAAAGTGAAACTTTTCTTCATGTGTCTGTGGGCCATGTGTCTCTCTTCTTTAGAAAACTACTTCTTCAGCCCACTTTTTTATTGGGCTAGTTTTACTTCTTCTGTAGATCTATCTACAAGAGTCTTTTTCAAAGTTGGCTTTGGTTTACCAACATTGGACTGCATTGCACTGTTTTGCTCTCACCTTTCCTGTGTCTGGTTTTCTTATTGTTGTATTCCTGGCTCTATTCTTAAACTGATCATCATATTAAATATTGGGCTTCCTTTGCCTCTATTTTTCATGTTGGACTCCTCTCAAAAATTATTGCAAGGGAGGGTTGGTAGTGGAAAATTTCTTCAGTTTCTGAATGTTTGAAAAGATCTTTATTTCTCCCTCATATTAGAAAGATGATTTACCAGTATTCAGAATTCACAGCTGGCAATTCTTATCTTTTAATACTTTGAATATGCCATTCCACTCCCTCCTTGCCTCTAGGGTTTGTGATGAGAAATTTGATAAAAAGCCTGATAGTTCTGCCTTGTATGTGACTTTCTTCCTTTCCCTGAAATATTTTTTTCTTGTTCCTGGTTTTGGATAGCTTTAGAATAATGTGTCTTGGTGTGTGTTATTTTGGATTCAAAAATTTAGGTGTGCATTCACGTTCTTGGATTTCTATATTTTGGATATTGCTCAGGTATGAAAATTCTCTGTTAAGATTTCTTTGAATATGTTCTCAACTCCTCTTTCTGTCTCTTCTTCCTCAGGGATCCCAATAACTCTGATGTTATTTCTGATGGAGTCTGTTATTTCATTGGAAAGTGCTGCATTTTTCCTAAACGTTTCCTTTCTAAGAGTTTTAAATTTAACAGAGTGTGGTGTTTTTTTCTTCTAGTGTTGATATTCTCTCCTCCATCTGGCTAAGTCTATTTACAAGGCCTCTTACCTCAACCTGAACTGAACTATATTCAAAGTGTACTTTAGGTGTTGAAGTTCTGTCTGTAGTTTGTTTGTTTTCTTCTGTATTTTGTACTTCTTTGGTAAGAAATATCCCTTAGTTCTTGAATTGATTTCATAATGAGTTTTCTGAACTCTATTTCTGTCTTTTTTTTTTTTTTCTAGATCTGTGCCTGTCTGGTCATTTGAGGTTTCTGTCATTGCTGTCTGTACATTTCTGTTTCCTCAGTTAGTGTGGATTTTGTTGTTGTGCCAGCAGGAGGCACTGTGGCTAACGTGTTCCATTTCCCTGTTTATATATTTGATGTGGGTGGGGGAATTTTATCCTGAATCACCGAACCAGTTCTGTGACCTTTATGTCAACATAGGGTTTCCCTGCTGCTGTTCCAGCCTCTGTGGGGCAACAGCAATAGAAACTCAAGAAATTATAGTTGTAAATAAATAAGTTTTAGGTCTTTCTTTCATTTTTCAACAGTCTTTTGGTGCTAAAACTCAGACCCAGGAGTGGTGTCTCAGCCTCCAATCTAATTTGGTGCATGCCAACTCCAAGCACTGGTTTTAGTCCCTGGAATCACTCACAAACCCCCTTTCCATCCTCAAGCCACATGTGTTTGTACTTGCCTGTGGCTTAGGTGATTTTCTTTTTCTTTCTTTTTTTTTTTTTAATCATACTTTCTTTAACTTGGAACCAAAAGTGGTGAATCTCACTACCAAACTCAAAGTCTGGTGCCAGCAGTCCCTGAGTATGGCCTTTTAGTCCCTGGAATTGGTCCCTCCCTCCCTTTCTGTCCAAGAATATTACGCGTTTGTACTCACCTGTGGCTTGGTGAGTTGTTTTTTTTTGTTTTTTTTTAAGATATCTTGGTTGTATTTTGTTGAGTTCTAAGGTGATGTTCATTGTTTTTTCTAGTTGATTGAGGAGAGCAAAACGTGGCTGCTTCTGCTCCATAGCCACACCTCCAGAAGTCTCCACAATTCTGTTTTATTGGCATATGAAGTAGAAGCTGAAAATAATTCAGGAAAGATAAGGTATACTGTACCAAGGAGAGATTTAAGTGCCATGTTATGATCTTTACTAAGTATACAGTAAGCTAATCATTATCCCCTTGACTATGTGCTAAAAATAGGACTACCTGCTGTGTAAATTTATAAGAGAATGAAACATGATCTAATGTGCATAGGACATAAATACAGTATACAATTTAAATTGCCTCCACTCAGGATATGACTCATCTGGTAGAGTTCACACTTGATCTTGTATGAAGACCAGCGTTTGAGCCCCAGATACACATTGAAGCACTATGCAAAACGAAAACATCATGAGCAGTGGAGCAGTGCTGTGGTGTCTGGGTAAGCCTGAGTTCTTTAAATTTTGTTCTAGAGGTAAGAGAAATCAGAGAGATTTTAAACATGAGTGAAATAACAAGAAAGAAATCCTTGTTTCTACCTGGAAAAGAGAGGAAGGCATGTCACATGGACTATGGGTGGTCTCTGGGAGCTGTGAAACAAGCTATCAACTATTAAAAAAAAAAAAAAAAAAGGAAGACTCTATCATACTGTTGTAAGGAACTGGATTTTGCCAGCATCCTGGATAAACCTGGAAGAAAATTCTTCCCTGAATCTCCAGAGAACTCATCCTAACCAATATTTTAATTTCAACCTTTAAGGTCCTGAGATAAGAATGTTACCATGCTAAATCTGAACTTTGGCCTGCAGAATTATGAGCTAACGAAAAAGTGGTGTTGATTTTTTTTCATAAATTATGAGGGAATGAACCTTAGTATTGTGCATACATGGTACCAGCAATCCATCTGTTAATATATATATATATTTGCCACAGGGTTGTTGCAGAGGCTTAGTGCCTGCACAATGAATCCACAGCTCGCAGAGACTTTAAAACGTTCTTATACAAGGAGAAATTGAGAGGGAAGGGGAAGATAGATACAGAGAGATACACCTGTAGCACTGTCTCATTGCTTGTGAAGCCTGCCCCTTGCATGTGGGGGCTAAGGGTTTGAACCCAGGTCCTTGTGAATGGTACGTGTGCTCTTAACTGGGTTCACCACCACCAGGCCCCTTCTATATTTTTGACAGAAAGAAAGCAAAACATCTCTCCAAAGGAACTATCTTAAACTGCTAAATTTGTGGTAATTTGTTCCACAGCAACAGAATGTGTGGTCCATTCCTCCTATATCTTTACCTCCTTAGTCAGCATAGTCTATTTCCTATACATTATAAGTTGTTCTTCTGATAAAACCTACTTTCTTATAAAATTCAAGCCATTTTCCTTTGTACAGACAACTAGCTATTCATCATCCAATCCTTAGTGGTTTTCAATACCTCCTATGTTCATAATAAGCCTTTATATGTGGTAAGTTCTGTTCATAAGTCTTTCCCTGTAATACCCTTAAAATATCTTAACCCAGATGGTCCAAATTATTATAGCTGTAAGATCCTAGATGCATGTTGTTTTAAAGACTGAGTCCCCCCTTGTTCTTCTAAAAAATATTTGGGTAATCCTTGGTCCTCTGTTATTCATGTAGCCTTTAAACTAATGCTAATTAAATTTCATCAAAAAAATTTGTTGGATTTTGGGAGAACTGATACTTGACTGACACTTTTATGAACTTTTTTTCCTTGATGTTTTTCTTTTTTTCTTTTTCTTATTAACACAGTACTTAATTGTCTTACCTCTGTCTAACTCTGAGTCAACTACTTCCCCCAAATTGCTTTGGGAAATACAGGAAAAGGAACATACATGGCAGACAAGACAGGTAAATTTTTTCCATCTTATTTAATTTCCCCTAGGGTTACCATTGGGGCTCAGTGCCTGCATGACAATCCACCACTCCTGGTGATCATTTTTTACTTTTTTTTTTTTTAGGACAGAAATTGAGAAGGTGGAGAAAGAGAGAGAGAGACACCTGCCATACTTGCTTTACTACTCATGAAGTTTCCCCCTGCAGGTGGGAACAGGGGCTCGAACCTGGGTCCTTGCACATGGTAGTGTGTATTCTTAACTAGATGCACCACTGCCTAACTATATTTATGTATACAGGCATGAGTTAGACATTATTAGTTTTATGAATTTCTATAATCACATCTTTTTCTCTTAAATAGGGGATGATGATTAGCTCACTGTTTATTTTAGTAATAGTTATATGTTTATATATAGCCTTACTATAGCCATATAATGTACATATTAATAAATATAGCTATAGTAACAGTACTGATATGCTTCTACTGTTAGATATCATTAGAAAAAAATCTAGCCCACAAAGATCAATTCCCAATTAATTAAACAGGAACATTTCATTATTTTCCTGAAATAAAATAGAATATGGTATTCATCAAGATTAAGCCAGTTTTGCATGAACTCAATTAAACTATAACTGTAGGTATTCCTCAGTACCAAAGACACAGTGCTAAATATTAAGCCTAAAATGGTAATGACTAGTCTGCTCAGATTTCCATAGCAAGACAACATAAATTGGATAGCTTAATAGCAGAAATTTTCTTTTCCACAGTTTTGGCTGCTAGATGTCCAGATCAAAGTTTAGCAGAGTTGGTTTCTGGCAAAGACCATCTTTCTGTGGCAGATAGCTAGCTGCCATCTTGCTATGTCCTCACATAGTAAGAAATTATTAAATTCTCTGGTGTGTCTTAATATAGGCAGAGAGAGTGCACTAGTACCTTTCTCACTAGGAAAAGTGTTGGTGAGACAATATCAAGGATATCGGCTTTTTCTTTTTTAAAAAAAATGTTTTATTATCTTTATTTGTTTATTGGATAGTGACAACCAGAAATCAAGAGGGGCGGGAGAGATAGAGAGCGAGAGAGACAGACAGACACCTGCAGCCTTGCTTCATCATTCATGAAGCTTTCCCCGTGCAGGTGGGGACTTGGGGCTTGAACACAGGTCCTTACACATTGTAACGTGTGCTCAACCAGGTACACCACCACCCGACCCCAATATTGGCTTTTTCTTTAATTGTAGGGGCTGAAAGGCTCTTGGTCTCTAAAAATTTGTACCTAAAGTGCTTAGGACATACATATAGCACAATGGTCAGTGTCAATAACAGCTTAGAGGTAGATACTACCTGTCATCCAAAACCTTATGTTTCTCCACAGATGTTTTCCTTAATTTATCCTGAGTGTACTCCCACAGAGCCAAAGAATGATTATGGTTTCACTTTCAAACAGGGACATCTTTCACTTGATAGTGGTTGTGATTTTAAAAAGAACTGTGTCAGGGGGGTGGGCAGTAGCGCACCCAGTTAATCGCACATGGCCTGAAGTGCAAGGACTGGAGTTAGGGATCCTCTTTCAAGCCCCAGACTCCCCACCTGCAAGGGGTGAAGCATGTCTATTTTTCTCCCTCCCTCTGTCTTCCCTTCCTCTCTCAATTTTTCTCTCTCCTATCCAATAACAACAGCAAGGACAATTACAACAAGGATAACAAGGGCAACAGAATGGAAAAATGGCCTCCAGGAGCAGTGAATTAGTAGTGCAGGCACTGACCCCCAGCAATAACCCTGGAGGCAAAAAAAAAAAAAAAAAAAAAAAGAACTGTATCTCCCAGTTCCAGACTTATTTGATCTGCTCCACCAGATCACACACTCAGAGTTGATGGTTTATTCAGGTTCATCAGACCCTGTTTATGACCCTCTATGTGTTTGCTCCCAGTTGCTCTCTTTGTTGACAATGACAAAAACAGCTGCTGGAGAGTTGCATCTCCCCTAGCGCCCTCACAGCAAGACTTTCAGTTGTCCAAACAGCATAGAGGTTGTGAGAGCCATTTCAGTTAAAATTGCCTTCAATTGCTAACTAGTAAAACACTTTGCTGACCCAAAGTATTTGCAGACTACTTTGTATTAGCAGGGTCCATTTCTCTCTGTCTTGTGCAACAGTGATGACATCAATAACAACAACAATAATAACCACAATAACAATAAAAAGGGCAACAAAAGGGAAAAATAAATAAATAAATATTTTTAAAAATTAGCAGGTCTATTTTAGATATATTCCAAAGGTCCCACGACTTTACTAATATTTTTGCCTGAGCCCAACAGCTAACATGCAGGTGGGCCAAAGGTATTGTCTGGGGAGATGGTATCAGAGTTGGAAATAGGACTAGAAAGCCAGATCTGGGAAGAAAATAGTTCCCAAATATGGGAAAGGGTATATAAAAATCGTTAACTTTAAAACCCACAATTTGATCTGGGGCCCATATTCAGCACAGGAGCCTATGTAGCCTCTGCATACTTGTAGGTCTGAGCTTGCATTCTGTGGTCACAGCTAGGAACATTCTAGGCTGCACTCATTTCAGGATCAGTCTTCCTCAAGTAGGAGAGAATGTTGACCCAACCTCCCTTTGGAGAATTGGACAGTCCCTACCATTGTTGATTCACACTGAAGGCAATGTCCTTCTCCAGAGCCCTGCCCCACCAGGAAAAGATAAAGACAGGCTGGGAGTATGGATCAACCTGCCAACGCCCATGTCTAGTGTAGAAGCAACTACAGAAGCCAGACCTTCCACCTTCTGCACCCCATAATGATCCTGGGTCCATGCTTCCAGAGGGATAAAGAATAGGAATGCTGGAGGTCCAGCAGCGGCACACCAGGTTAAGCGCAGATGGCATGAAGCGTTAGGACGGGTATAAGTATCCCAGTTCGAGCCCCTGGCCCCTCACCCGCCGGGGGGGGGCACTTCACAAGCGGTGAAGCAGGTCTGCTGGTGTCTATCTTTCTCTCCACCTCTCCCCTGCCCCTCTCAATTTCTCTCTGTCCTATCCAACAACAGCAGCTATAACAACAATAACAGTAACAACAACATAATAAAAAATGGCTACCAGGAGCAGTAAATTTGTAGTGAGCACCAGCAATAACTCTGGAGGCAAAAAAAAAAATAGGAAGGCTTCCAATGGAGGGGATGGGGGTATGGGATACAGAACTCTGGTGGTGGGGATTGTGTAGAATCGTACCCCTCTTAGCCTATGGTCTTGTTGATCATTATTAAATCAATTTTTTAAAAAAGGCTGTCACAACAACATATTCCTTTAACTTAACCAGAAATTGCCACCCACTCTGCTTCAGAAAAGAGCCATCTTGTGAATCATCTTCCTGGTCACAGTGCAATATGTAAAAAAATAACAGAGAAGTTCCTCCATGCATCATTGTTGCCAATCAGGAAAAAAAAGGAAAGTCACAGATATTGGCAAGGATTTGAGGATACTGATATTCTTACACAGTATTGGTGGGAATATAAATGATACCATCTATATGGAAGTCTTTAGTATGTTAAAGTTAGTATCATCATGTAACTCAGAAATTCTATTTCTAGATATATACCCAGATGAATTGAAAGCAGGGGACTTCCAGTAAGATGGCTGCCTAGCAGCCTTGATGTCCTGCTTTAGAGATTGGATATATGGTAGAATCTAAAAAATAAAAATAAAAACTCTGTATGAAAATGCAACTAAAACTTAGAAGAAACCATCATCCAAGAGTAAAGGAAATGAAAGAATCAGCCAGCCAGTGAACATTACATTTCTTCACAGGCAATCACAACAGATTTGCATCTAAAGAATTTCCTGAGTAAAGGGGATCAGTGGACTATTCTGAGGCCTCCAACATAGGTGCTTTCTCCTAATAGCAATTTTAAGATCTAGATAATAATCTTACTTTCTGGCTGCTATATATTGAAGTAGAAATTGGCAGCCTTTCTGTGCCCAGAGGAAACAGGCTCATCTCTTGAGAGCTGGCTAGTGCCCTCCCCTCAAGCTCCAATGACCAAAGATCAGCTCCTGTGGATGAACTTCACAAATAGGGAGATCATGCAATAGGCCACACAGACTCTCCCTAGCACACATATGGACACCACTCTCATTCCTAATCCAGCCAGGCTGACAGGGCCAAGGGACCACTTAGAGTTTCACATTCCTTCTGCTCCCAGCACCTCATCTTCCCTCAATTTAGATGACCATTAAATATTCAGAAGATGCAAGGAAGCACAGTAGGGAAGAACTGGGCCACTTATTCATCCAGATCCTTCTTGAATAATTTTATACTTTAAAGTTTTATTTTGTTTGAAATCACCCCGTTAAGATCATGGAAACCTCAGACTGCATTCCTAGAGGCCCGAATAGGTGAGCGTTCTAGAGTGAGTTCTATGAGTGGAGAACCCATCATATACAGTGAGGATGTTTTTCCTGATTACCATTATCTTGAGGCTCATTACTGCTTAATGCTCCTCAGTTTGTGAGGTAACATTTTAGCTCTCTGTGTCAGCCACTGCTATACATGTGAGGTATATATCACTTTGAAATAACAATACATTCTTGGAATAGACTTAAATCAAAGAGTTGAAAATTCTTGGCTGCTGGGGAATTTAAGTAAAACTAGAAGATCATGTGGTCCAAATAGTTCTAGTTTTACTGCACAGCAATCTGTAGAATACATTTTAAATACATAAAGTAAGAAGGAAATAATTATCTAATCCAACCACCTTAAGAATCAAAAGCATAATCTCTCCCATAAAGTGCTGATTAAACTTACAGTGCAAGTTAGTGCTTATGCAACTGCAGTAATTCCAAGATTATAACAGAAATTGGGTGTGACTCTACTCTGAGCAAAAAGCCAATAAAAAACACATTTTCAATGAACAACTTTTCTTTCTTTCCTTATTGGATGAATAGAGACAGAGAAATTGAGAGGAGAAGGGGAGATAGAGAGGGAAAGAGACAGAAAGATACCTACAGCCCTGCTTCACCATTTGTGAAGCTTTCAACCTGCAGGTAGGGACCGGGGACTCAAACCTGGGCCCTGGAGCACTGTAAAGTGTACGCTCAGTCAGGTGTGCCACAACTGGCCCCAATCCCTTCAATCTTTATAAATAATTTTTCTCTAACTATGTGCTTTCTGCACCATTATTTTCTTAATAATTTTCTTGAAATTGGCTATAAATGAATGAATTCACCTTTGTTTTTACTTTATTTTATTTTTTAGTAAAGTTACAAATTGTAGAACTACAGGGTATACTTCCACACCACGCCCATCACCAAAGTTCTGTGTTCCCACCCTCCTGCCTCATAAAGATAGCCACCATAGTTTTCAAAGTGTCAGAAACATTTTTCTTGCTTTTATTTTTTGTTTTGTTTTGTTGTTATTTGCAAGTTCCATAATTTTCACAAGCTTCAGAAAGTTTTCTAGCTTTTCTTTAGTTGTTTTTTTTGCAAGTTCATGTGTATCAGTTCTGTAACTTCATCTCTTTGCTTATTTCACTAAGCATAATCACCTCCAGTTCCATCCATTCCATCCAATAAACTATTGTTTGAATTCAGAGTCTTTGACCTACAGCAGGAAATTAGACACTATCATCAGAAAGAGAATTCATTGGCCTAGATGAAGAAAGGAGATTAGGCATAAGCAAACCATGGCCTATTGATTGCAGCAGGCCCCAGATTACACTCTGGACTCCTTCCCTGAAAGGCATGCTGTTTAATTACAGAGTGATTACAAAGGGTGCAAGGTGCCACAGCCTCAGATGAGGCAATTTTTTTGGAGCTCTTCTCCATCCTCCTATCTCAGAAGTGAGTGACAACTAGTGTCGGGCTAGCGATGGGGGAGAGAGAGAGATGACCCAGGAACCAAGCTTGTGGTGGCAAGGCAATTCAAATCTTTATTCATTTGAGTGCTCCTGGTTAAGCCACATGGCACAAACCACAATGGTGTCAGCCTCCCATTCTGCCTGTGTGCTTCTCCAGGTGGGAAAAGGGAAGAGACAAGTCAGAAATGTAAGTGGCTTGGCAATACCATACATGGTTAGGAAAGGGGTGGAGAAAGGTAAAAGGGGCTAGGAATGGCAGGGGGCTTCCTTAGCTACTGTTGCTAGGGGTTAAACTGTTATAATTAATAATACCCTGTGGGGAATTAGGAAGGAGACCTTTAGTCATTTGTAAGACAAAGCAGAAGATGGATATGTAGATAATAAAAGGATGAGTCATAGTATCAAGGAATGCAGGGTGGAGCAGGCTTAATGTTTTAAGGAATGCCAGGCTCCTGGAGGCAGAAAAATGCAGGGTGTTTTGTGAGGTGGGGAGTGTGATATGACATGGTAAACCTTTGGAGTTCCTATGTCCGCCTTGCTCAACATCTTGGTAGAGAGAGACTGATCAGACGGATGCACCCCTCAGGTCAAATCCTCCCAGGCTATACCACATCCTCACAATTTCCCTACAAGCTAGAAATCATTATATTTGCCAGAACTGTTGCATAGCAAGGCAGAGTATCATCAGAAGATAACGATCAATACTTCTGCTCCCTACTATTATCCAGTGACTGGTGTGTTATTATTGTTAGCATGTGGAACACTATAGACTTGAAAACCTGATACTCACTTTTGAGAATTACAATATTATAAAATGTAATGTCAGCCTTCTCTCTCTTCCCCATGATATTAATATTCATTAATATGTATTTAAGGATCATTTAATATATAATCTAGTGTCTGGGGAAGTGACTCAACTAACAGAACATTGGACTTCCATGCCTGGTGTTCCTGTTTCAATCCCCTGCACCACATGTTCTAGAAGTTTGGCTTGTCCCTTTTCTTCTCTGTTTCATGTGAAATTGTCTGTCTCTTAATAAATTTAAAAAAATCTTTAAGATGATATAATCTAAAAGAAAAAAAAAAAAGATAGGGGGCCAGGCAGTGGTGCACCTGGTTGAGCACACACACTACAGTATGTAAGGACCTGGGTTCAAACCCCCTGGTCTCCACCCAAAAGCTTCATGAGTGGTGAAGCAGGGCTGCTGGTGTCTCTCTGTCTCCCCCTCTCTATCTCCCTCTCCTCTCTCAATTTCTCTCTGTATCTGTCCAATAATAAAAAAGAAATTAATTGGGAGTTGGGCAGTAGCACAGTGGGTTAAGCACACATGGCGCAAAGCACAAGGACTTGTGTAAGGCTCCCCACCTGCAGGGGAGTCACTTCACAAGCAGTGAAGAACATCTGCAGGTGTCTGTCTTTCTCTCCCCCTCTCTGTCTTCCCTTCCTCTATCCATTTCTCTCTGTCCTATCCAACAATGATGACATCAATAACAACAACAATAATAACTACAACAACAAGGGCAACAAAAGGGAATAAATAGATATTTTTTAAATTAATTAAAATATTTAATTTAAAAATTATAAAGCTATATTCTAGACTGTGTACTGAAAGAATATATCAGCACAACTGCTATGAAGTATATAGAAACAGCATAAGCAACTATACTTACTTTATCTGCTCACTTAACTAAAGTGTTCCCATTTGGTGACCGCCAAATCCTGAAGGTGAGGTACTTAAATGCTGTCTATATGACTGAGTTTAAGTACCTCAGCTTAAGTTTCCTTAGTTCTAGATTCATATTATCAATGCCTGAATGGCATATCTTTTTTGCAATTTATTTTTAGGTCTTTTATTTATTCCCTTTTGTTGCCCTTGTTTTATTGTTCTTGTCATTGATGTAATTGTTGTTGGATAGGACAGAGAGAAATGGATAGAGACGGGGAAGACAGAGGAGGAGAGAAAGATAGACACTTTCAGACCTGCTTCATCACTTGTGAAGTGACTCCTCTGCAGTTGGGGAGCTGGGGTCTCGAACCAGGATCCTTATGCCGGTCCTTGTGCTTTACGCCACGTTCGCTTAACCCGCTGCACTACCGCCAGACTCTTGGCATATCTTTTTAAACACAACTCCTCTCCACTTCCTCAAGTTTATTTTCCTTCAGTATATCCTCCAAGTTCAGTGCCTTCTTATTTTTCCTGTCCTTACATCTAACTCACTCGGAAGTCAGTTCTCTTTTTAAATACAGCCTGAATATGTTCACAGTGTTCCCTTTCTACTACTACCAGTCTCATACAAGCTATCACATCTTCTCCAGATTGTTCTAATACTTTCAAAACTACTCTCCAACTTCTACTCTCATTACCTTTTTTCCACAAAAGCAATATATAATATATATGTGTGTATGTGGAAAGAAAGAGAAATCCTATCTGCACACACACAGTTTTGATGTTCTCACATCCGGCTTTCTCACACATAGTATGTTTATATGTCTCATAAATTCTGCCTCATTTCTTTAGAATAAAATGCTAACTGCTATCTGCAAGGCCCTTGGTTAGCTGAATTTCCTCATTCAGGCAGAGACCACTCCCTACTCATCCACTATGCTTCAGCTACTTCTCTCTTTTATGTAACCTCACCAAAGCTTTCCACATCAGTGCTTTAGCGTATGTGCTTTCTGTCCAAAAGGCTATTCCCCCTGATCTCCCAGATTTCTACATGATCACAGCATCATCCTAGTCTATCTTTCTCTCCCCCTCTCTATCTTCCCCATCTCTCTCCATTTCTCTCTGTCCTATCCAACAATGATGATATCAATAACAATAATAACTACAACAATAAAACAACAAGAGCAACAAAAGGGAATAAATATTTTTTTAATCTTGAAAAAACTTTATAAAAAAATTTTAAAAAGATAGAGATGGACATACTTAATGCTTAGAAGATGAGTCAATCAAGAAGACTTAACAATTCTTAAAATCTGTATATCGAGTGAGAGGTCATCTGAAAACATCAAACATCTACTAAAAGAGCTACAGCAATATATTAACAGCAACACAGTCATAGTAGCAGACTTCAGTACCCTACTCTCTCAACTTGACAGATCATCCAGGCAGAAAAATCAATAAAGAAATGAGGGAGCTAAATGAGAAGATAGATAAACTAGAACTATTGGACATTTTCAGAGTCATTCACATCAAGAAACTGGAATACACATTCTACTCAAGTCCACATGGGTTATTCTCAAGGATAGACCATATGTTAGGCCACAAAGACAGCATCAGCAAATTCATGAGCATTGAAATCATCCCAAGCATTTTCTCAGACCACAGTGGAATTAAATTAACACTTAACAATAAACAAAAGATTAGTAATAGTCTTAACTTGACAAATCATCCAGGCAGAAAAATCAATAAAGAAATGAGGGAGCTAAATGAGGAGTTAGATAAACTAGGACTATTGGACATTTTCAGAATCATTCACCCCAAGAAACTGGAATACACATTCTACTCAAGTCCACATGGGTTACTCTCAAGAATAGACCATATGTTAGGCCACAAAGACAACATCAGCAAATTCAAGAGCATTGAAATCATCACAGGCATCTTCTCAGACCACATTGGAATTAAACTAACACTTAACAATAAGCAAAAGATTAGTAATAGTCTCAAAATGTGGAAACTCAACAATACACTACTTAGCAACTACTAGGTCAAAGGAAAAATTAAGGAAGAAATCAAAATGTTTCAATAATTCAATGAAAGTGAATAAATGAGCTATCAAATATTTGGGACACAGCTAAGGCAGTACTGAGAGGGAAGTTCAAAGCCATACAAGCACACAATAAGATACAAGAAAAAGTTTAAGTAAACAACCTGATTGCACACCTTAAAAACAAAAGAAGAAGAAGAAGAGGAGGAGGAGGAGGAGGAGGAAGAAGGGGAAGGAGAAGAAAGGAACCCTAAAACAACCAGAAGGACTAAAATAACTAAAGTTAGAGCAGAAATAAATAACATTGAAAATAAGAAAGCCTTATAAAAGATCAACAAACTTAAATGTTGGCTCTTCAAATGGGTAAACAAAATCTACAAACCTTTAGCCAGACTCACAAAAAAGAAGAAGAAGGAGAAGGAGAAGACTTAAATAAATAGCATTGTAAATGAAAGGGGAGCTATCATAACAGACATCACAGAAACCAACATATGATTCGAGGCTTCCATAAACAACTATATGCCATCAAGCTAGAAAACCTGCAAGAAATGGATGACTTTCTAGATACCTACAAACTTCCAGAATTAAACAAAGGGAAACTAGAAATATTAAAAGACAAGGAAATGAAACAGTTATCAAAAACATTCTTAACAATAAAGTCCTACACCCAATGGTTTTACAAATGATTCTACAAAAAATTTAAGGAAGAGTTAACACCTCTACTTTTAAAGTTTCTCCAAATGATTGAAGACAGGGGAATACTTCCTTCCAGCTTCTATGAAGCCAACATCACCTTGATACCAAAAGCATACAGGGACGAAAGAAAGAAAGAAAGAAAGAAAGAAAGAAAGAAAGAGAGAAAGAAAGAAAGAAAACTACAGGCCAATATCTCTGATGAACACAGATGCTAAAATATTGAATAAAATTCTAGCCAACTAGATACAGCAATATATTAAAAAGACTGTTCATCATTACTGAATGGGGTTTATCCCAGAGATTCAAGGTTGGTTTAATATATGTAAATCTATCAATGTGACCCATCACAATAAAAGCAAGACTGAAAACCACATGATAATTTCAATAGGTACAAAGAAAGCTTTTGACAAAATCCAACATCCCTTCATGATCAAAATGCTACAAAAAGTGGGAACAGATGGGAAAATACTCAAGATAGTGGAGTCCATATATAGCAAACCTACAGACAACATCATGCTCATTGGTGAAAAACTGGAAACATCATCCGTCAGATCAGGTACTAGAAATTACTGTTCAATGTAGCACTGGATGTTCTTGAGATAGTAATGAGGCAGGAGCAAGGAATTAAAAGGATATACATTGGAAGAAAAGAAGTCAAATTCTCACTACTTGAAGATAAAATGAAAGTATACCTAGAAAAACCTAAAGAATCCATCAGGAATGAAAATGAAGACAAAAGCTATCAAAATATTTGAGACACAGCTAAAGCAGTACTGAGAGGGAAACTCAAAGCCATACACATTAGAAAACAAGAAAAAGCTCAAATAAAAGACTTTAGTGCATGCCTTAAGGACTTAGAGGAAGAGGAACAAAGGAGCCCTAAAGCAACCAGAAGGACTGAAATCACTAAAATTAGAGCGGAAATAAACAACATTGAAAATAAGAGAACCATACAAAAGATCAATAAAGCCAAATGTTGGTTCCTTGAAAAATTAAACAAGATTGACAACCCTCTAGCCAGACTCACTAAAAAAAGGGGGGGGGGGAGAAAACTCAAATAGAATTGTAAATAGAGGAGATATCACAACTGACACCACAGAAATCCAGAAAATCATGTGAAACTTCTCTGATGAACTATACACCACCTAGCTAGATAATCTAGAAGAAATGGCAGAATGCCTAGAAACAGATGCCCTTCCAAAACTGAATCAAAAAGAACTACAAAATCTAAGTGCACCAATCACAGACAAGGAAATCGAAACAGTCATTAAGAATCTTCCCTTTCTTCCAG
Source organism: Erinaceus europaeus (assembly GCF_950295315.1). Lineage (NCBI taxonomy): Eukaryota > Metazoa > Chordata > Mammalia > Eulipotyphla > Erinaceidae > Erinaceus > Erinaceus europaeus. The sequence goes on along the minus strand of NC_080174.1, from coordinate 26,410,719 downwards.
ATTCTCTAGCTTGGTGGTGTATAGTTCTTTATAGAAGTTTTGCAGGATTCTCTGGATTTCTGTGGTGTCAGTTGTGATATCTCCTCCATCGTTTACAATTCTATTAATTTGAGTTTTCTCTCTTTTTTGTTTGGTGAGTCTGGCTAGAGGTTTGTCAATTTTGTTTATTCTTTCAAAGAACCAACATTTGGCTTCATTGATCTTTTGTATGGTTCTTTTATTTTCGATGTTGTTTATTTCTGCTCTAACTTTAGTGATTTCTGTCCTTCTGGTTGCTTTAGGGTTCCTTCGTTCCTCTTCCTCTAAGTCCTTGAGGTGTGCAGTAAGGTCGTTCATTTGAGCTTCTTCTTGGTGTTTAATATGTGATTGTATGGCTATAAGTTTCCCTCTCAGTACTGCTTTAGCTGAGTCCCAAATATTTTGATAGGTTGTGTCTTCATTTTCATTTGTTTCCAGGAACATTTGAATTTCCTGTTTGAGTGAATCTCTGACCCAGTGGTTCTTAAGGAGTATGTTGTTTAGTTTCCAAAGTCTGTGACTTTTAATAATTTTCTGTTTGTTGTTGAATGTTAGTTTTACTCCACTGTGGTCTGAGAAGATACTTGGGATGATTTCAATGTTCTTGAATTTATTGATGCTGTCTTTGTGGCCTAACATGTGGTCTATCCTTGGGTATGTGTTATGTGGATTTGAAAAGAAGGTGTATTCCAGTTTTTTGGGGTGAAGGACTCTGAAAATGTCCAAGAGGTCTAGTCTGTCAATCTCTTCATTCAATTCTCTTGTATCTTTGTTGGTTCTCTGCTTTGTTGATCTGTCTAAGTGTGAGAGTGGGGTATTGAAGTCTCCCACTATTATTGTATTACTATTGATGTATTTTTGAAATTCTTTCAGTAAGTGCTTGACATATTTAGATGCTCCCTCATTGGGTGCATAGATGTTAATAATTGTTAAGTCTTATTGGCTGATTGATCCTCTAATCATTATGTAATTTCCTTGCCTATCTTTTATTACTTTATTTAATTTAAAATCTATCGTGTCTGAGATGAGAATGGCTGTTCCTGCCCTTTTTTGTGGTCCGTTAGCCTGTATGATAGTTTTCCATCCTTTCACTTTAAGTCTGTGTTTATCTTGTTGTGACAGATGGGATTCTTCCAAGCAGCATATGGTTGGATTATGTTTTCTGATCCATCCCCCAACTCTGTGCCTTTTGATGGGTGAGTTTAAGCCATTGACATTTATTGATATTATGGATTTAATATATTGTACTGCCATTGTTCAAAAAAATTTTGAGTCGCTACTCAAGGAAATAGAAACTGATACCAAGAAATGGAAAGATATCCCATGCTCATGGATTGGAAGAATAAATATCATCAAAATGAATATTCTCCCCAGAGCCATATACAAATTTAATGCAATACCCATCAAAGTTCCACCAAGCGTCTTTAAGAGAATAGAACAAACACTACAGTAATTTATCTGGAACATGAAAACACCTAGAATTGCCAAAACCATCTTAAGGAAAAGAAACAGAAATGGAGGCATCACACTCCCAGACCTTAAACTATATTATAAAGCCATCATCATCAAAACAGCATGGTACTGGAACAAAAATAGGCACACAGACCTGTGGAACAGAATTGAAAGCCCAGAAATAAATCCCCACACCTATGGACATCTAATCTTTGATAAGGGGGCCCAACGCATTAAATGAAAAAAGGAGGCTCTCTTCAATAAATGGTGCTGGGAAAACTGGGTTGTAACATGCAGAAGAATGAAATTGAACCGCTTTATCTCACCAGAAACAAAAATCAACTCCAAATGGATCAAAGACCTAGATGTCAGACCAGAAACAATCAAATACTTAGAGGAAAACATTGGTAAAACACTTTCCCACCTACACCTCAAGGTCATCTTTGATTAATCAAACCCAAATGCAAGGAAGACTAAAGCAGAAACAAACCAATGGGACTACATCAAATTGAAAAGCTTCTGCACATCCAAAGAAACTATCACACAAACAAAGAGACCCCTCACAGAATGGGAGAAGATCTTCACATGCCATACATCAGACAAGAAACTAATCACCAAAATATATAAAGAGCTCAGCAAACTTAGCACCAAAAAAGCAAATGACCCCATCCAAAAATGGGCAGAGGATATGAACAAAAAACATTCACTACAGAGGAGATCCAAAAGGCTAACAAACATATGAAAAACTGCTCTAGGTCACTGATTGTTAGAGAAATGCAAATTAAGACAACGCTAAGATACCACCTCACTCCTGTAAGAATGGCATACATCAAAAAGGACAGCAGCAACAAATGCTGCAGAGGATGTGGGGACAGAGGAACCCTTTTACATTGCTGGTGGGAATGTAAATTGGTCCAGCCTCTGTGGAGAGCAGTCTGGAAAACTCTCACAAGGCTAGACATGGACCTTCCATATGATCCAGTAATTCCTCTCCTGGGGTTATACCCCAAGGACTCCATAACACCCAACCAAAAAGAGGTATGTGTACTCCTATGTTCATAGCAGCACAATTCATAATAGCTAAAACTTGGAAGCAACCCAGGTGCCCAACAACAGATGAGTGGCTGAGAAAGCTGTGGTATATATACACAATGGAATACTATGTAGCTATCAAGAACAATAAACCCACCTTCTCAGACCCATCTTGGACAGTGCTAGAAGGAATTATGTTGTGAGCTAAGTCAGAAAGATAAAGATGAGTATGGGATGATCCCATTCATCAACAGAAGTTGAGTAAGAAGATCTGAAAGGGAAACTAAAAGCAGGACCTGACCAAATTGTAAGTAGGGCACCAAAGTAAAAACCCAGTGGTGAGGGGTAGACATGCAGCTTCCTGGGCCAGTGGGGGGTGGGAGTGGGTGGGAGGGATGGGTCACAGTCTTTTGGTGGTGGGAATGGTGTTTATGTATACTCCTAGTAAAATGTAGTCATATAAATCACTAGTTAATTAATACGAGAGGGGGAAAATTAATTGTAAGTCGAAGTTTTTCAAAACACAAACTAAATCTTTTTAATATATAGGCTGTGTAATTGATATGCAAACTCTCTCAAAAGCCTAGACCAAGTAGATCAGAAGCTACCAATAGCACAGCTATATACTAGATACTTGGTACTGTACAGCAAACCCTAACAAAAGGACTTTTCAAAGTTAACCCAATTACCAAATAATGTGATGATAACATTAACTATCGATTGTCTTTTTGAACCCTAAGACAGCAGGAACCTCACATCTCCACTATAGAGCCTCTACTTCCCCCAGTCCTGGAACCCTTGGATAGGGCCCACTTTCCCGTATGCCTCTCCCAATCCATATCAAATAATATTGCATCTGCCGATCACAACCTAGTCAACGCAACGATTGCCACCTCAACATGCTTCACTTCAGACTGTGTCCAGAGACTTCAGTCACCAGGTTCCAGATGTCATCAGGATGCCGGCCAGGCTTCCCTGGACTGAAGACCCCACCAATGTGTCCTGGAGCTCCACTTCCCCAGAGACCCACCCTACTAGGGAAAGAGAGAGGCAGACTGGAAGTATGGACCTATCAGTCAACGCCCATGTTCAGCAGGGAAGCAATTACAGAAGCCAGACCTTCCACCTTCTACAACCCATAATGACCCTGGGTCCATGCTCCCAGAGGGATAGAGAGTGGGAAAGCTATCAGGGGAGGGGATGGGATATGGAGATTGGGTGGTTGGACAAAACCTGCACTGCACTCTGTAAGACTGATCATAATGGAACAAGCAATATCAGGAAAGCAGAATTTTTCTTGGAGGCTCCAAGAGGAAGAATTGTTTTCCCCTTTGTCTACACCACTTTCTTTAGTATTCCCCTTAAAATATAGAGAAGGATTGGAGGTTCCCACAGTGGAAGGGCCAACATACATAGCATAACCAGTAAATGGAAAGTTATGGCACCCACCTAGATACAATGGGCCTTTTAATCTACAACCCACCACTATGCTTCCACTTCCTTATGCAGGAATAGTACTTGAGAACCTAGGTCACATAGTGAACATACACAGAAGATGGATTCCAGCTAGAGAGCTTAACTTTATAGAGAGGCTTGCCAGATCAGCACCACCTTGGTGCCTTCTCAGTAAGGAACAAAACAAAACTCCTTGATCAAACAAATAGAACAGATTTTATGAAAAATGGGCTGTTCAATTTGTTTAAGGCCCCTAGAAACATTACAAGCTTGAACTTTCTATGAACCATGGCTTCTGATGCATAGGAGGAAGAGGATGGCATAAACATACAGGTAGAATATTAATCTTAATCAATAGGACATCTGCCTAGCACACAGGTACAGGAATAACAAAAGACATAGAAACTGTGACGTGATATCTAGGGAGAAAAGTGCCCCTGGAATGTGAATGTTCCACAAAGCAGGAGGTGTTCCCTACCTGTGCTGTTCTTACTTGGTGATTTTTGTTTTAATAATCAAAGCCTTGGTGATTTTACGTACTACTGACCAAAGCCTTGGTGATTTTTGTATTAATAATCAAAGCCTTGATGATTTATGCATTAGTGACCAAAGCCTTGGTGATTTTTGTTTTAATGAACTAAGCCTTACAAGACTATAAAATAAACTTCTGCCTGAGCATGGCAAAGACGTCTCTCTCCTGCTCCTGAAGCAGTTAACATGTCTCTCATTCTTCCTCATCCGCGCCAACGCCCCTCTTCTTTCAGGGACTCCTGAGACCTGCTGGAAATGACCCCTGGCATAAATGTCTGAAACTTTTTAATGCACAGACCATAGGCTGAGTCTTTGATATGTTGACTCTCTTAAAAGCTTAAACCAGGGAGAACAGAAGCAACCGGTGGCACAGCTATATACAAATAATGTCAAAGGACATAAATTATGGTGCTGTTGTGTATGATACAGCAAATTCTAACAAAAGGATATTTCAAAGTTAACCCAATTGCCAAATAATGTGATTATAGATATAACTATCTATTGCCTTCATAAATCCTAAGACAGAAGAAACTTCCCACTTCCTCTATAGAGTCTATATTTCCCCCAGTCCTGGAAACTCTAGGGTGGGGCTCACTTCCCCGCTTGCTTCTCTCAATTCATACCAAATGATATTGCATCTGCTGATCCCAACCTAATCAACACAATGAGTACTACTTCAGCATGCTTCACTTCAGACTGTGTCCAGAGATGTCAGGCATGGAATGTCAACGCTCAGCCTCATTACTCAGGTGAGACCTTTCCTTTCATAGGATTCTCTAATTCCATTCCAGGTAATTCAATTTCTAACAAAGTCTCAAAACCTAGATATAGACCAGGTCCCGTAAGATAGAGCATAATTTCACATTTATTCATATTACAAAATATATTCCTGAAAGCAAAAATATACAATAGTCAGCAGTGAGTAAGTATCAAGTTCATAATGAAATAGTGTCTACTTAGACTTAGATATCCTCCTCACCTACTTCCTATTACACTTCCCTCACTCACTTCAAAGCTAACCTTATCAAAGCAAGGACTGCAAAAGCTGAATAAGGGCAAGAGACTGGCATACTTTAACAATGACTCTTTAGTCACTATCAGCCCATTCCATCAGCTAGGGCCCTCTCTCCATTGTTACTGGTCATCTCTATCAGAAACAACACAGTAGACCTTTTTGTGGGCCCCCATAGTATCTTGCTCTCAACCTGGATCAACAACGGTAGAGGATGATCTATCCTCTGAATGGAGGATAGACAATATACTCTATAGTATACCTGAGGAAGATGAGTCCTGATATTGGGGCAACTTGAAATGTTCCTACTTATGACCACAGAATGTGAGCTCAGATCTCCAAGGATGCAGATGTCACATAGGTTCCTAAGCTGAATAGGGGCACCATATCAGATCAAATCAATGGGGGTTACAGTAAACGATATTTATACACCTTTCCCTTATTTCGGAGCTACTCTCATCCCTGATCCAGCTTTCTGGACCTTTTTGCAGCCATGACATCATTTCCCCAGACAATAACTTGGATCCACCTGCATATCAGGCTCAGGGGAAAAAGAAAAAGAAAAGAAAAAAAAAAAAAAACTAGTATATCCACAGGTCCTTTGGAATATAACTAAAATATGCCTACTAGCTATCTTATAAATCGGAGACCCCCCCCAACTCTTTGTCTGCATTATTCCAGCCTTTAGGTTCATAATTAGTCAACAATTTGTTTGGCTTTATATGTTAACTCTCTTTTCAGCCAACATGTTCTAGATGCTAACATGATGCCAACCAGACTTCCCTGGACAGACAACCCCACAAATGTGTCCTGGAGCTCTGATTCCCCAGAGCCCTTCCCCACTAGGGAAAGAGAGAGGCAGGCTAGGAATGTGGATTGACCTGTCAGTACTCATGTTCAGCAGGGAAGCAATTACAGAAGCCAGACCTTCCATCTTCTGCACCCCACAATTACTTGGGTCCATACTCCCAGACTGTTAAAGAATAGGAAAGTTATCAGGGGAGGGGAGGGGATACGGAGTCCTGGTGGTAGGAATTGTGTGGAATTGTACCCCTCTTATCCTTGGTTTTGTCAGTGTTTCCTTTTTATAAATAAAATAATAAAATAAAGTACAATAAAAAATAAAGAATGTTGCCTACAACTTTGATATATCATAGCACATACAGATAATAGCTTTTGTATGGCAAACTGAAGACAAATTGTAAAAGACTTTGGGTTCTCAGTATGGATGTGATGAAAAGTTTCATTAATTTCTGTATTTGTTTCCAAAAACTGCCAGAGCCGTCCAGAATCTTAGACTAGATGATTTAAAAGAATGGTAATGTACTGTCTCACTGTTCTGGGAGCATTATGTCCGAAATCAAGGTGTTGGCAAAGTCATGTCCCCTTTGAAAACTTTAAGCGAAAACATTCTTTTCCTTTTCCTTGATTCTTGTGGTTTTCTACCAATTCTTTGGCTTGAAAGTACAGAACTTCAACATCTGCTCGGGGGGGGGGGGGGGTTGTCCTGTCTCTTGGTTCTTCTGAGACTAGAAGATAAGCATGAGGCAGATTTATAAGATTAAAAGTAAAGAGAAATCTATAATAACATGCATAACTCCTGTATACATGGGAGATCCCCCAAGTAAACAAAAATTTTAGAAAGAAAGAAAGAAAGGGCAGGAGGGAGGGAGGGAAGGAAGGAAGGAAGGAAGGATGGATGGATGGAAGGAAAGAAGCTGATGATTAAGAGCCTCATAAGAATTTCTTGAGGCCTTCCCCCCTAAGCTAAATATACTCTTAAAGAAAGAAAAAAAGGGACTGGGTGGTGGCACACCTAGTTGAGCACACATGTTATAATATACAAGGACCCAGGTTCAAATCCCTGGTTCCCAGCTGCAGGAGGAAAGCTTCACAAGTGATGAAGCAGTGCTGCAAGTATCTCTCTGTCTCTCTTCCTATCTCCCCCTTCCTTCTGGATTTATGACTATCTCTTTTCAATAAAGAAATAAAGATAATTTAAAAAAGAAAAAGAAAAACACTCCCACGTAGGGGTATGGGTATAGAATTTGAAAGAAGTTCTAAATCTTCTAAATTCAATCCTACAGGCAATTCAGCCTGGAGCGGTGGTGCCCAGGGCAACAACAATGGAAAAGATAAAGGCAGTTCAAATTCCACGGATCTTATCCACTACCAGAGCCTCAGCTATTCATCTTAAAATGCTTGTAGGCAGGGACCTGGTTGAACAAACACTCACACTGCAGTGCACAAGGATGCCAATTCAAGACCCCTGATCCCCACCTGCAGGGGGTAAAACTTCTTGAGCAGGGCTGCAGGTGTTTCTGTCTCTCTCCCTCTTTATCTCTCCTTCCCCTCTCAATTTCTCTCTGTCTCTACCCAATAATAAATGGATAAAAATATTTTTAAAGTGCTTGTAGGTATTATAATGACCTTGTCCTTGGGAAATACTTCAATGCCCTCCTTGAATGAACTTGCATTCTTTCTCTGTAAATGTTCTACCTAGTTTTCTTCAGAAACACACATTTGGGTGAGTCTTTGTTGAAATACAAACATCAAAGAGGTGGTTCCTTTTAAAGATATATCTATTTTATGAAAAGCAGTAAGAGAAACAGTGATCTGCTCACTAAACCATCTCCCAGGCTGCATGGAACTTATATCCTCTTCTTCTATTTCCTTCTGTTTTCTTTTCTTCTTTTTTTTAGTTAATATTTTTATTTGTTATTAATTGTTTGTTACAAAATTATAAGATTACAATGAACAGTCCCACACGACACTCACCACCAAAGTTCTGTATCCCCACCTTCTAGCTTCTTAAAAATAACCACTGTAGTTCTCTCTTTTTTCTCTTTTTTTTTCTCTTCATTTCCTTTTTTACTTCTCTGTCTTCTTTCCTTCATTTTCTTAAGGGGTTAATGGTTTATGGTATGGATTTTGACACACGAGTATGATTTCTCATCTCTCAGTGATAGGTGTCTGCAAAACACATCACAGTTAGGACCTATTCCACCATCATATACCAAACACCTCAAAGTTTTTCATTCCCTCCCTTTCACTCCTTCCCCAGAGTCCTTAGTTTCATTCTGTACACCACACCCAGTCCAAGTTCCTCTTGCTGTCCTTATTTCTTCCTTCCTTTTTTATTATATATTACTTTACTTTACTTTAAATTATGATAGAGACACAGAGAAATGGAGAGAGAGAGATGAACAGAGGAGCTGAGAAAGAGAGCTACCTGCCATAACCTGCTTCACTGCTTGTGAAGCTTCCTTGCTGCAGGTGAGGACCAGTGGTTTGAAACTGGTTCCTTGAATATGGTAACTCATATATTTTATCAGTTGCACTATCACCCAGCCCTATCTTCTTTTTTTTTTTAGATATGTCTTTTTGATCTTTTTAAAAAGTTATTATTGGATAGAGACAGAGAATTTAAGAACAGAGGGGGGAAGACAGAAAGGGAAAGAGACAGAGAGACACCTGTAGCAATGCTTCACCACTTGTGAAGATTTCTACCTGCAAGGGTTTGAACACAAGTCTCTGTGCACTGTAATGTGGGCATTTAACCAGGTACCCCACTGCCTCCCACCCCCACCCTCTAGTTCTTCTTCTTAAATTCCACCTGTAAGTGAAATGGACCTACCTTGTGATCCAGCAATTTCTCTCCTGGTGATTCATACAAAAGAAATAAAAACACGTATCTACCCAAAGAGAACTATGTTCATAGCAAGACAATTTGTAATAGCCCAAACATGAAAGCAACTCATGTCATGTTCAGTGACAGAAGGGTAGCTAAAAATGTCGTGTTATATATACACAATGGAATACTACTCAACTATTAAGAAAGATGGAGTCATCTCTAACTCAGCTTGAATGGAATTTTTTAATCTTTTTTTTTTATTCCCTTTTGTTGCCCTTGTTGTTTTATTGTTGCAGTTGTTGTTGATCTCGTTGTTGTTGGATAGGACAGAGAGAAATGGAGAGAGGAGGGGAAGACAAAGAAGGGGAGAGAAAGATAGAAACCTGCAGTCCTGTTTCACCACTTGTGAAGCGATTCCCCTGCAGGTGGGGAGCCGGGGGCACGAACCGGGATCCTTACACTGGTCCTTGTGCATAGCGCCACCTGCGCTTAACCCGCTGTGCTACCACCCGACTCCCTTGAATGGAATTTGAAGGAGTCATGTTAAGTCAGATAAGGCAGAAAGAGAAGAAAAAATACTGGGAAGTAATTAAACACTATTATTGTTGTTGTTGCTGCTGCTGCTGTTGTTACTAAGAGAGGCAGAAAGAGAGAGAGTGAAAGAGACCACAGCATCTAAGCTTTCTTCAGTACAATGCAGCTTGGATTCAAACCTGAGTTATACACATGGCAAAGCAGGGCACTATCCAAGTAAACTATTTTCAACCCCCAGGAAGTAATTCTTAACAGAAGAGAAAAAAGATTGTTTGAAGTCATTATCAAAAACTGATCTGAGAGGCTGGGGAGAAAACGTAATGGTTGTGCCAACAGTCTTTCATGGCTGAGGCTTCAAGGTCCCAAATTCACAGCCTTTTAAAAAAGCTGGCATTTCCTGGTCAACATAAGTGGTTTAATTTGTCTTCAGTTTCCATAGGTAATTGACAGTGATTGAAACAATCCCTAGCACCACTATAAAGCAGAGCTAAGTAGTGATTTTTTGGAGGGGTGGTAATCAGAGAGGTGGCATAGTGGATAAAGCATAGGACTTTAAAGCATGGGTCCCAAGTCTAATCCCCAAGCAGTACATGTACCAGAGTGATGTCAGGTTCTCTTTTTCTTTCTCCTCCTGTGTCTCATTAATAAATAAATTAATTCTTCTTCTAGCGTTTGCCCTTCTTCCGTAGCCAGTCAACAGCATCAGGTTGAGCCTGATGTAAAGTTTCGAGACCTCCTTTGAATCTGGAGAGGTGGCAGTCATTGACTATGTGGGTCATAGTCTGTCTGTAGCCGCAGGGGCAGTTCGGGTCGCCTCTGGCTCCCCAGCGATGGAACATAGCGGTGCACCGGCCATGGCCTGTTCAATAGCGATTGAGGAGGGCCCAATCATAACGTGCTAGGTCAAAGCCGGGTTGACGCTTGCAGGGGTCTGTGATGAGGTGTTTGTTCTTTACCTCAGCTGACTGCCAACTCTGTTTCCAAGAGTCTGGAACAGAGAAGTTCAGTGTAGGCGTAGGGGACCAGATTGGGTGACAAGACGTCAAGCGTTGGATAGGGTGGGCGAAGATATCCGCGTATATTGGCAGGTCCAGTTGAGCGTAGACGTGGGAAATGAACTTAGATGATGCCGCATCCCGACGAATATCTGGCGGGGCGATGTTGCTAAGAACTGGCAGCCATGGAACCGGGGTGGAACGGATGGTTCCAGAAATGATCCTCATGGAGGAATATAATTTGGAATCGACCAACTGGACATGGGGGCTACGGAACCATACTGGGGCACAGTATTCTGCAGTGAAATAGCATAATGCCAGAGATGATGATCATAGTGTGGAAGCGCTCGCTCCCCATGAGGAGCTGGCCAGTCTTGCAATGATGTTATTCCTCGCGCCCACCTTTGCTGCAGTTTTTATTAGATGTTCATGAAATGACAGGGTGCGATCGAGAGTAACGCCAAGATAGACTGGCTGGGCTTCATGCCGGATTCTCATATCACCAAGCTGCACATTAAGCTCACGCGAGGCCGAGGCATGGTGTAGATGGAAAACAGATGATACCGTTTTTGCAGTGCTAGGGATTAGTCGCCATTTTTTACAGTAATCAGATATCAGAGACATGTCTTTCGTGAGTGTTTCCTCGAGGATGTCGAACTTTGATGCCTGAGTTGCACAGCAGATGTCATCGGCGTAGATGAACTTCCTTGAAGAAGTTTCTGGGAGGCCATTGATGTAAATATTAAATAGCGTAGGAGCCAGAACAGAGCCCTGGGGGAGGCCACTTGAGACAAGTCTCCATCTGCTAGACTTGTCACCCAGATGCACCCGGAATCTTCTGTTTTGGAGAAGAAACGATATAGTGTTGGCCACCCATGGAGGCAGGCATCTTGAGATCTTGACTAGGAGACCACGGTGCCAGACTGTGTCATAGGCTGCTGTGAGATCAACAAAGACAGCACCCGTCTTGAAATTCTTCTGGAATCCATTTTCAATGTAAGTTGAGAGGGCCAGGGCTTGTTCACAGGTAGATCTTCCTGGGTGGAAACCAGCTTGGGCGGTGATAGGAATTTCTCTGTAAGATGAGAAATACGTGACAGAAGCAGCCTCTCAAGGAGTTTGTAACACACAGAGAGGAGAGAAATTGGTCTATAGCTGGCGGCCAGTGTTGGGTCTTTCTTTGGTTTTGAAACTGCTATGATCTTCGCACGACGCCAAACTTTGGGCATAGACTCAGATTCCAAGATGTGAGACAGGAAAGAAGTGAGCCAGGTTAAGCAGGGCCCAGGTTAAGAATGAGTTCTGGGCTGATGTTATCATAGCCAGCAGCTGTTCCCGGTTTAACCCTCTTCAAAGCGTCTTCCAGTTCAGACAGTGTAAAGGGAGAGAGTTTTGGAGATGGACAAGATAACCGGAAGTGGGATGACCACTCATGGGAAATTTCTCTTTTCCAGACTGGGTTGATCTTAGCACGTCCAACTTGAGTTAGGTGACTGGCCACTGAGTTTGGAGATACAGGAGGATGGGAGACAGGAGGGGGTTGGCTACCGGCCAACCCCCTCCCGTTATATCTTATAACAATGAAGTTATTAAGATTTTTTTTTCTCATTTTTTTCCCTCCAGGTTTATTGCTGGGGCTCGGTGCCTGCACTATGAATCCACTGCTCCCAGAGGCTACCTTTTCCCTTTTGTTGCCTTGTTGTTTATCGCTGTTGTTGTTATTGTTTTGTTATTGCTGTTGTTGTTGTTGGATAGGACAGAGAAAATCAAGAGGGAAGGGAAGACAGAGAAGGGGAGAGAAAGATAGACACCTGAAGACCTGCTTCACTGCTTGTGAAGTGACCTCCCCTGCAAATGGGGAGCCGGGGGCTCCAACCGGGATCCTTATGCCAGTCCTTGCACTTCATGCCATATGTGCTTAACCCACTGCACTACCACCCAGCCCCCAAGAATTTTTTTGTTAAGACATTAGCAGCAGAAGGTGAAATATGACTGAGCTGATAAAATATGTACCTTGTGGAGACTCTAGGTTTGAGCCCCACATCACATGGAAGCACCAGGGAAAGAATCAAGGTACCTTTTTCTTTTTTTTTTTTTTTTCCTTTCATGCTTGGAACTCCGAAGTCTTTTTTTTTTTATTATTTTACTTATTTATTAGGTAGATACAGAGATAAATTGAGAGGGGGAGGGGAGAAACAGAGGAGAGAAGGAGAGACACCTGCAGCCCTACTTCACCACTCATGAAGCTTTCCCCCTGCAGGTAGGGATCAGGGGCTTAAGCCCAGGTCCTTGTACACTGTAATGTGTATGCTTAACCAGGTGTGCCACCACCTGGTCCCTCAAAGTAACTTCATAGATGGTGGGGTAGTACTTTTGTGTCTCTCCCTCTTTTGGTCCCTGTTCCCACACGTTTTTGCTCCTTGTGTGAGGACCCTTCCACCCCCCACAATCAATCAAGACTTAAATCTCTAACCTAGTTAGTTTCAACCTCTCCCCAAATTCACAGCCTTTTTAAAAAGCTGGCATTTTCTGGTCAACACAGTGGTTTAATCGGTCTTCAGTCTCCATAGGTAATTGACAGTGATTGAAACAAAACTCTTTTCCTTTTTCTCCACCCCTCTCTGTCTTTTAAAAATCTACTTTCAGGCTACACTTCACCTGGTAAAGCCCAGATTTTACTTGATATAAGTTTCTGTAGTTGAGCCAGACATCACATTATGGTAGAGTCACAAATAACAAGCTTTTTAAAAAATTTTAATTTATTTACTGTTGGATAAAGACAGAGAGAAATTGAGAAGGGGAGATAGAGAAAGAGACAGAGAGAGTCCTGCTTTACCACTCATGAAGCTTTCCCCTTGCAGGTGGGGACCAGAGGCTTGAGCCTGGGTCCTTGAGAACTGTAATGTGTGTGCTTAACCAGGTGCACTACTGCCTGCATCCCCCCTACCGCAACATATTCTCTCTTTCTAAAATAAAGATGGGAAAAATGGTATATATTGATGCATGTACATCCCTTAGGAGCTCCTTATTTGTTGATAGGATGTTACTTTACTCAAGAATTATTTAACTAAGCTAACTTGATCTTTAAATTGACTCAGGGGCTGGAAAAACAGCATAATGGTTATCACAAAGAGCTTTCATGACTGAGGCTCTGAGAACTCAGGTTCAACTCCCAGTAACACCAGAAACCAAAGATGAGCAGTGTTCTAGGAAAAACAAGCAAAAAAAAAAAAAAACCCAGAAACAAATTAGTTAGTTGAATATTTTTAACAAAATGAGCACAATTTAATTCATAATGATTTCTTTATAATCCATAACTAAGAAATTAAAATTAAAAAGTAGTAGGGATGCCAAATAATGGACTTTTTCTATGTTTAAACTGACTTTTTAATATCAAATTTTATTTGATATGAATATACTCTCTTTTATGCATATTCTCTTCAAATTATTCTTGCTTTTCTGAAAGAAGTGTTATCAGAAATGCAGAAACAGCAAATGAGACTCTGGAAGAAAACACTAATTATCTCAAGGTTATTAGAGAGCTGAAAGCTGAAATAGCTGAGCTAAGAACACAACTAGCTGAACATGCTAAAACAATATCAGAACAGGGTAACAAAATAGATGAACTACAGAAAAAATAGAGGGGAGAGAGAATAGAATAAATAAAGGTGAAGACAGAATTAGCAAGATCGAGGATGAATTAGAGACAACTAAAAAAGAAGTAAGAGATCTCAAAAAGAGAATAAGAGATACTGAAAACAACAACAGAGACCTATAGGATAACTTCAAAAGAAATACGCATTATTGGCTTACCAGAGGAAGAAAAAGAAGGAGGGGAAGAAAGCATTCTTCAGGACATAGTAGCTGAGAACTTCTCTAGTCTAGACAACATAAAAGACATAAAGGTTCAAGAAGCCCAGAGGGTCCCAAACAGAAGTAACCCAGACTTAAAGACATCAAAACACATCATATTTAGAATGGAAAGTAATAAGGATAAAGAAAGGATCCTGAAGGCAGCAAGAGAAAAACAAAGAGTCACCTACAAAGGAAAACCCATAAGATTAGCAGCAGATTTCTCCACACAAACACTACAGGCCAGAAGAGAATGGCAGGATATCGATCTATCAAATGCTCAATGAGAAATGCTTTCAACCAAGACTACTGTATCCTGCTAGACTGTCATTCAGACAAGATAGAAGCATAAAAACCTCAGACAAGCAACAGTTAAAAGAATCAACTATCACCAAGTCTTCCCTGAAAGAAGTTCTGAAAAGTCTCCCATAAATAGTCAGACCACCATAAATATGCCATTTATCAGAACACTGTAAAACTCTACAATAATATTATAAAAATATCTTCAATCTATGATATCAATAAATATTGATGGCCTGAATTCACCTATTAAAAGACACAGAGTAGGAAGATGGATCAGAAAACACAACCCAACAATATGCTGTCTACAGGAAACCCACCTAACTCAACAAGACAAACACAGACTCGAAGTGAAAGGATGGAAAGCTATTATACAAGCCAATGGCCCACAAAAAAGAGCAGGAACAAATAAGAGCTATTCTCATATCTGACATGACAGACTATAAAGTAAATAAAATTTTTAAAAAATAGGGATGGACATTACTTAATGCTCAGAGGATCAATCAGTCATGAGGACTTACCAATTATTAACATCTATGTACCCAATGAGAAGCCATCTAAATACATCAAACATCTACTGAAAGAGCTACAGCAATATATTAAAAGCAACACAGTCATAGTAGGGGACTTCAAACCTCACTCTCTCAACTTGACAGATCATCCAGGCAGAAAATCAATAAAGAAATGAGGGACCTAGTGAGATAGATAAACTAGAACTATTGGACATTTTCAGACTCATTCACTGCAAGAAATTGGAATACACATTCTACTCAAGTCCACATGGGTCATTCTCAAGGATAAACCATATGTTAGTCCACAAAGACAGCATCAGCAAATTCAAGAGCACTGAAATCATCCCAAGCATCTTCTCAGACCACAGTGGAATTAAACTAACACTTAACAATCAACGAAAGATTAGTAATAGTCCCAAATTGTGGAAGCTCAACAGTATACTACTTAACAACTACTGGGTCAAAGAGAAAATAAAGGAAGAAATCAAAATGTTTCAAGAGTTCAATGAAAATGAAAACAAAAGTTATCAAAAAATTTGGGACACAGCTAAGGCAGTACTGAGAGGGAATTTCATAGCCCAAAAAGCACACATTAGGAAACAAGAAAAATCACAAATAGGGAGTGGGGCTGTGGTGCAGCGGGTTAAGCACATGTGGCGCAAAGCGCAAGGGCTGGCACAAGGATCCCAGTTCGAACCCTGGCTCCCCACCTGCAGGGGAGTCGCTTCACAGACGGTGAAGCAGGTCAGCAGGTGTTTGTCTTTCTCTCCCCCTCTCTGTCTTCCCCTCCTCTCTCCATTTCTCTCTGTCCTATCTAACAACAACAACAATAATAACTACAACAATAAAAAAAACAAGGGCAACAAAAGGGAATAAATAAATAAAATAAATATCAAAAAAAAAGAAAAATCACAAATAAACAACCTAACTGCACACCTTAAAGACCTAGAAGAAAAAGAACACAGGAACCCTAAATCAACCAGAAGGATATAAATAACTAAAGTTAGGGCAAAATTTAATAATATCAAAAATAAGAAAACCGTACAAAAGAATTCAACATATTATGTGAGGCTTCTATGAACAACTATATGCCACCAAGCTAGAGAACCTGGAAGAAATTAATGATTTCTTGCATACCTACGAACTTTTAAAATTAAATAAAGAAGAACTAGATAATATGAGCAGGCCCATCACAGCTAACAAAATTGAAACAGTTATCAAAAACCTTCCCAAGAATAAAAGCCCTGAACCAGAGGTTTTACAAATGAATTCTACAAAACCTTCAAGGAAGAGTTAATACCTCTACTTTTGGAGAGGGAAGTGTAACTGGAAGTAGGTGAGGAGAGTATCTAAGTCTAAGTAGACACTATTTCATTATGAACTTTATACTGACTCTCTACAGACTGTTGTGTACTTTTGCTTTCAGGTATATATTTTACCCTAATTTATGGATACATGTGAACATATGCTCTATCTCAAGGGACCCGGTCTATATATAGGTTTTGCGACTTTGTTAGGAAGTGAACCACCTGGAATTGAATTAGAGAATCCTATGAAAGGAAAGGTCTCATCTGAGTAATGAAGCTAAAGGATTGGAAATCCATGCCTGACGTCTCTGGACACAGTCTGAAGTGAAGCATGCTGAGGTGTTACTCATTGCATTTATAAGGTTGGGATTAGCAGATGCACAAAACTAACCTTATCAAAGCAAGGACTGCAAAACTGAATAAGGGCAAGAGACTGGCATACTTTAACAATGACTCTCTAGTCACTATCAGGCCATTCCATCAGCTGGGGCCCTATTTGGGGAGTCCTGAGATTCCCAAACAAACATGATGGACCTAGATCTTGAAAATCCCTCTCTCCATTGTTCCTTTATCAGGAACAACACAGTAGACCCCTTTGTGGGCCCCCATAGGACCTGGCCCTCAACTTGGATCAACAACGGTAGAGGATAATCCATCCTCCGAATGGAGGATGGACAACATACTCTATGCTACACCTGAGGAAGATGGGTCCTGATATTGGGGCAGCTTGGAATGTTCCTACTCATGACCACAGAATGTGAGCTCAGATCTATAGGGATGCAGAGGTCACATAGGCTCCTAAGCTGAATATGGACTCCAGATCAGATCAAATCAATGGGGTTTATAGTCAACAATATTTATACACCTTTCCCATATTTGGGAGCTACTCTCATCCCTGATCCAGCTTTCTGGTTCTTTTTGCAGCCATGACATCATCTCCCCAGACAATAACTTGGATTCACCTGCATGTCAAATTTTAGGCTCAGGGAAAAAAAAAAAAGAAAAGAGAAAAAAACTAGTATATCCAGAGGCCCTTTGGAATATAACTAAAATATGCCTACTAGCAATCTACAAAACAGAGACGACCCCCCCCCCAATCTTCATCTGCACTATTCCAGCCTTTAGGTTCATGATTAGTCAACAATTTGTTTGGCTTTGTGTGTTTACTCTTTTCAGCCACCAGGTTCTAGATGCTAGCATGATGTTGGCCAGACTTCCTTGGACAGAGAACGCCACCAATGTGTCCTAGAGCTCCAATTCCCCAGAACCCTGCCCCACTAGGGAAAGAGAGAGGCAGGTTGGGAGTATGGATCCACCTGTCAACTCCCATGTTCAATGGGGAAGCAATTACAGAAGCCAGACCTTCTACCTTCTGCATCCCACAATGACCCTTGGGCCCATACTCCCAGAGTGTTAAAGAATAGGAAAGCTATCAACGGAGGGGATGGGATACAGAATTCTGGTGGTGCGAATTGTGTGTTATCCTATGGTTTTGTCAGTGTTTCCTTTTTATAAATTAAAAAATAATAGAAATAATAATAAAAGTGAAAAAGTAAAATAATAATAATAATAAGTCTTCCAGAAGATTGAAGACACAGGAATACTCCCTTCCAGCTTCTATGAAGCCAACATCACTCTGATACCAAAAGTAGACAGGGACACAAGCAAAAAAGAAAACTACAGACCAATATCTCTGATGAACATAGATGCTAAAATATTGAACAAAATTCTATCCAACCAGATACAGCAGTATATTAAAAAGATTGTTCATCATGACCAATAGGGGTTTATCCCAGGTATGCAAGGTTGGTTTAATATACGTAAATCAATCAACATGATCCACCACATCAATAAAAGCAAGCCCAGAAACCACATGGTTTTATCAATAAATGCAGAGAAAGCCTTTGACAAAAATCCAACATCTTTCTATGATCAAAACACAACAAAAAATGGGAATAGATGGAAAATTCCTCAAGATGGTGGAGTCTATATAATAGCAACCCTACAGCCAGCATCATACTCAGTGGTGAAAAACTGGAGGCATTTCCCCTCAGATCAGGTACTAGACAGGACTGCCCACTATCACCATTACTATTTAACATAATGATGGAAGTTCTTGCCATAGCAATCAGGCAGGGTCAAATAATTAAAGGGATATAGATTGGAAAAGAAGATGTCAAACTCTCCCTATTTGCAGATGACATGATAGTATACATAGAAAAACCTTAAGAATCCACCTCCCAGACCTTAAGTACACCAAAGATTCAGCAGTGACAAACAACCTGTGGAAAGAAGAGAGTTTTCCCATAGTCGGGAGTGCCTGTATGAGACCCACCTTGCTGGGAATACCAGGCAACAATGAAAAGCAACAGTGAGGTAACAAAGGAGGTGGCAGCAGTGTTAGACAGCTGCTTAGAATCTTAATCACAAATATGTGATAAAATTTAGCTGATAATAGAACATACTGCAGTAATTTTGGAAACTACTTAAAGTAGTCTGGTATCAATACCTTGGCTCCACCTGCATGTTAACTGTCAGATTCAGGAAAAACTAGTAAAGTCATGGGCCTCTTGGAATATACCTAAAATAAACCTACTAGTTTTTTCCAAAATAGAGACCTTCAATTCTTCATCTGCAATATTCTTGCCTTTAGGTTCATGATTAGTCAGCAATTTGCTCTGCTTTATATCTTAACTCTTTTTCAGCCACCAGGTTCCAGATGCTACCATGATGCCAACTGGACTTCCCTGGGCCGATGACCCCACCAGTGTGTCCTGGAGCCCGCTTTCCCAGATCTCTGCCCCACTAGGAAAGAGACAGACAGGCTGGCAATATGGATCTACCTGCCAACACCCATGTTCAGTGGGGAAACAATTACAGAAGCCAGACCTTCCACCTTTTGCACCCCATAATGATCCTGGATCCATACTCCCAGAGGGATAAAAAATAGGAAAGCTATCAGGGGAGAAGGTGGGATATGGAGTTCTGGTGATGGGAACTGTGTGGACTGTACCCCTCTTATCCTTTGGTCTTGTCAATCTTTCCATTTTATAAATAAATAATAAATAATTTATAATTATAAATTATAAATAATGTTTTACATTAATATATTTATTGGCAAAATTTGACACTCAGATTGTTGTTCTAGTAGGTAATAACCCCTTCTCGCTTCTTCACTACCAATTTCACTTTGAGCTGCATATACCTCTCTCTTTGGATTTTTTGTTTAAGTGGATGTACAGAGGCCAGGTAATGGTGCAACTGCCAGAGCACACATGTTACAAGGCTGAAGGACCTGGGTTTAATCCCTGTCTTCCTACAAGTGGTATACTGCAAGTGTCTTTCTCTCTCTATCCCCCACCATCCCTTTATCCAAAATAAATAAAATATTAAGTGGATGTGCAACTTGACTTCTGTCAGATAAACTCATGAAAGCAACAAGTTCTACATGCTGAAGGAAGGAGATAGGCCCAGTTTCAGGTCTACTCTTCCTAGGTGATGTTCATAGGAGCACAGAATGCAAAATCTTCTGATGCTTGCCTTTCTCTATTTTCAAGTTCTTCCTGTGTGTTGGGAAGCTCTGAAACTGAGGGACTGAGTCCTTAAAGGACAACTGGTAGGACCAAGCAGCAGTGTACTTGGTTGAGCACACATGTTATCATGTATAATAACCTAGGTTCAAGGTCCTGGAGTCCACTTGCAGTGGGAAACCTACAAGCAGTAATGCAGTACTACAAGTGTCCTTCTCTGGTTTATGGTGGTATAGGGGATTGAACCTGGGACTTTGGACCCTCAGGCATGAGAGTCTCTTTGTATAAAGCATTATGCTATCTAGCCCTGCCCCCTCCCTCCCTATCTTCCTTCCCCTTCAACTTTCTCTGTCCTATAAAAAATATATTTTAAAAAGGGTAACTGGTTAAGCAAGAGAGAAAAATAAACAAAGGAATATGCTGTCACAAAACAAGGAGTGACTCACAAAGTCAAGGGCTGATCATATTCTGGGTAAATAAGGACTGGAAATTTTCCACAGAAATTGTGGAAATATTTGGTAGAACAGTTTAATCAGTGGTAGGGACTCAAGCACAAATAGCCTTGGGTTATAGAAAATGACAGTAAGAGAGAGAGAGATAGCAGAGCTCTTCTCTTTACATTGTCACACAGTGTCTCTTATCTTTCTTGTGTTTTGTTTTTTTAATGAATATTAAGCCTATCCTAAGACTGTTGAGGGGATTAAAAGAGTTAACATGTAACTCTCTTTTCAGCCACCAGGTTCTAGATGCTAACATGATGCCAACCAGACTTCCCTGGACAGACAACTCCACCAATGTGTCCTGGAGCTCCAATTCCCCAGAACCCCACCCCACTAGGGAAGAGAGGCAGGCTGGGAAGAGAGGCAGGCAGGGAATATGGATCAACCTGTCAACACCCCTGTTCAGCAGGGAAGCAATTACAGAAGCTAGACCTTCCACCTTGTGCATCCCACAATGATCTTGGGTCCATACTCCCAGAGGGTTAAAGAATAAGAAAGTTATCAAGGGAGGGGATGGGATACAGGGTACCGGTGGTGGTAATTGTACCCCTCCTATCCTATGGTTTTGTCAGTGTTTCCTTTTTATAAATAAAAAAGCTTTTTCTTAAAAAAAAAAAGTTAACATGAAAGCTTTCGGAAAATTATAAAGCACCAAGAATGTATATCTATAGATTGGCAGTTATTTATAGTGCTCATGAAAGATGATTCTTGGGCCAGGCGGTGGCACACCTGGTTGAGCACACACACTGCAGTGCACAAGGACCCAGGTTCAAGCCCCTGGTCCCCATCTGCATGGAGAAGGCTTCATGAGTGGTGAAGCAAGGCTGCAGATGTCTCTCTGTTTCTCTCACTCTCTATATCCCCCTCCCCTCTCTATTTCTGTCTGTCTCTATCCAATAATAAATTAATAAAAAAGTATTAAAAAAAAAGAAAGAAAGATGATTCCTCCCATGTACCCCCTACTAAGAGTTACCATTTCAATTCTTTTTTTTTTTTCATTGTGGGCAAATACCAAATAATTTCACTCATAGGTGGAACTTAAGAAAGAAGGGAAGAAAGGCAAACATAAAATGAAAGTTGGAATGGGTGTGGTGTATTGCACCAAAGCAAAAGACATTGGGGAAGAATAGAGAGGGATGGGTTAGTGGGGCATTGAGGTCCAGGAACATGATGAAGGAAAAGGACCTACACTGGGTGAGAGAGTATCTGGTAGATACCTAGCATGGGGAGATGAAAGGTTGTGTCTGTGTGTCAACAACCATACTGTAAACCATTAACCCCCTCCCCAATAAAGTGTAGGGATGGGGATAGTGAACCAGGAACAAGATATGGATAGTCAACATTTATTGAACCTCTTTGATGCATGAGTAGCAACAGAGAAAGAGGAGCAGGAGCAGGAGGAGGAGAAGGGGGAGGGAAAGAAAGGAGAAAAGACAAAGGGAAGGAGGGAAGGAAGGAGGGAAGAAAGGAAGGAAGGAAGGAAGGAAGGAAGGAAGGAAGGAAGGAAGGAAAGAAAGAAGGAAAGAAGGAAGGAATCCCTACAAACAGTTTTTCTGTAGGCTATTGACAGGATTTACCCTCTGAGAAAGAAGGGTTTTGCTATTGTTGACAGTGGGGATTTGACTGGCAAACTACTGAAAAAAAGCTAAAAGACATAGTGATTGATTCTCTGAAATTTTCAGAGAACATATATTCCAGGAAATACTGTGGATACAGATTATGGCTGGTGATATTCTTGGTTAAGCCTGAAAAATCAGAATAGAAATAGATCTCAAGATATACTCGAAACAGCTCTACCATTCTAAGACTAGCTGGGATTTCTTAGATGTTAAACTAGCAACTGTTACAGTGATAAGTTGCTTTATGAACTTTTCTCATGGGATGAAATAATTATTATTTTGAATGAACTATACTCTTTTAAGATTATTATTTTTTTATATTCATTTATTTGGAGACCAGAGTACTATGAACACGTCTTATATTCATGGAATGTGCTCTACTACTGAGTCCCTGCCCTGGCCACAAAGCTTACTCTTTCTGAGTCAAGAATTTTAAATTTTTCTAATCTTGTGCCAAACAGATATGACTCAAAGAACTAAGCAAAGGTTTGCTTTGTTTAAATTTTTTTTTTTCCTAACCTATTCAGGTTTATACTGAATAGAAGTGGTAAGGTAGGGGGCTGGGCAGTAGAGCACCTGGTTGAGCATATACATTACCATGCACAAGGATCCAGGTTCGAGTCCCTACTCCCCACCTGCAGTGAGAGTAGGGACTTGAACTTGATGAGCAAGGAAGCAGGTCTTCAAAAGTGTTTCTCTCTCTCTCTCTCTCTCTCTCTCTCTCGCTCGCTCTCGCTCTCTTATCTTCTCACCCCCTGTCAATTTTACTCTGTCCTATCAAATAAAAAAAAAATAGAAAGGAAAAGAGAAAAAAAGAAAAAAAAGGAAAAGGCTACTGGGAGCAGTAGATTCATAGTGCCGGCTCTGAACGAATCAAGAAAGAGAACGATCAGAGCACTGCTCAGCTCTGATTTATGGTGGTGCTGGGGAATGGTGATACTGGAGATTAAGCTTGTAGTCTCAGAGTTACAAGCATGGAAATATTTTGCATAATCATTATGCTATCTCCCTGATCCACAAAGATCTTCTAAGACTGTTAGCTAGGAATTTTCTTACTAATGATTCCAAAAAAGAGAAACCAAAAGAAATAGAAATTTCATATGGACTATGAAAGGAAAGGTCTCACCCGAGTGATGAAGCTGAAGGGTTGTCATTCCACACTTGAAGTCTCTGGACATGCTTCTGAACTGAAGCATGCTGGGGTGGGCATGAAAGTTTTTTACATAATCATTATCTATCTCCCCAAGCCAAAATAATGTTTTTGGAAAAATCAATTGGGAGCCAGGTGGTGGTGCCACTGGTAAAGGCACAAATTGTGTCATTGGTAAAGGTACAAGTTGTCATGTGCAAGGACCCAGATTCAAGCTTTAGATCCCCACCTGCAGGGGGGAATCCTCACAAGTGTTGGAGCAAGTTGTAGTGCTCTCTCTCTCTCTCTCTTTCTTCGCATCTCTCCTTGTTTCTCTTTGTCTCTATCATAATCTAAAATAAAATAAAACTAAGTACCCTTATCTATTGCTGAATAATGCTCTGGTAAAAAGCAAAACAAAATCTAAATAAAAATAAAACAATAAAAAATCAATTATGAAGATTTTTGAGATTAGTGTACACTAATATTTTTCCCCTTTTTAACACTGCCCTATGGGGATTGGTTTAGTCATTATAAATCCTTACCTCTTGGCTTTATATGTTAACTATTCTTTCAGCCACCAGGTTCCAGATGCTACTATGATGCCAACAGGACTTCCCTGGGCAGATGTCCCCACCAATGTGTCCTGGAGCCCTGCTTCCCCAGAACCCTGCCCCACTAGGGAAAGAGAGAGACAGGCTGGAAATATGGATCAACCTGACAACGCTCATGTTCAGCAGGAAATCAATTACATAAGCCAGACCTTCCACCTTTTGCACCCCATAATGACCCTGGGTCCATACTCCCAGAGGGTTAAAGAATAGGAAAGCTGTCACGGGAGGGGATGGTATACAGAGTTTTGGTGGTAGGAATTGTGTGGACTTGTACCCCTCCTTTTTATATATTTATTTATTCCCTTTTGTTGCCCTTGTTTTATTGTTGTAGCTATTATTGTTGTTGTTATTGATGTTGTCGTTGCTGGATAGAACAGAGAGAAATGGAGAGAGGAGGGGAAGACAGAGAGGGGGAGAGAAAGATAGACACCTGCAGACTTGCTTCATCACTTGTGAATCGACTCCCCTGCAGGTGGGGAGCCTGGGGCTCAAACCAGGATCCTTATGCTGGTCCTTGTGCTTTGCTCCACCTGTGCTTAACCTGCTGTGCTACCACCTGACTCCCTGTACCCCTCTTATTCTGTGGTTTTTGTTAGTGTTTCTTTTTTTACAAATAAAAATTAAAAATGAAATCCTTACTTCAGGTGTTCTGGGAATTCACTTGGTATTTGTGGGCAAGAGATATCTGTCAAAGTGATTATTTACAATGTAGTGGTAAAACTATTGACCATGGTTTCTAAAAGACCATAAGAAACGAACTTTGAGTTCTGGTAGTGGGAATTGTGTGGAGCTGTACCCATCTTATCCTATGGTTTTGTCAATGTTTCCTTTTTATAAATAAAATAAAAAAAATAATAAAAGAAACAAACTTCAGAGCTGGGGAATTAGCATAATGTTTATGCAAAAGACTCTGCATGAAACTCTGAGGTCCCAAGTTTAATCCACAAGAAAATAATAAGCTAAAGTGCTGTGGTCTCTCTTCTTTTCCTTTTCATTCTGACTCTGTATCTCTCTCTCATTAAAATAAAATAAGTAAAAGATTTTCTAAGAGAAAAGAAAAAGAAACAACTTTTGTGAGTGACTTTTCTCCCCTCTGAAGTCTTAAATGTTTCCCAGCTTTTGCTGGGTCCATACTCCCAGAGGGAGAGAGAATGGGAAAGCTATCAGGGGAGGGGATGGGATATGGAGATCGGGTGGTGGGAATTGTGTAGAACTGTACCCCTCTTATCCTATGGTTTTGTTAATGTCTCCTTTCTTAAATAAAAAAAAAATTTTTTTTAAACTTTCATGCCTGAGGCTTCAAGGTCCTAGGTTCAAATCCCAGTACCACCATAAACCAGAAGGAAACAGTGCTCTGGTCTTTCTCTCTATATATATCTCTCTCATTTTTTAAAATATGTCTTTACTTTATTTTGATGAAAGTGAGATACAGAGAGAAAGACACAGAAAGACTAAACCACTGCTCAGCTCTGGTTGAAGAGACTGAAGCTGAGATCTGAGAGACTTAGACATGAAAAACTTTTTGCATAACTTTTGCATTATGCTGTCTCCTCTGCCTTCTCTCTCTCATTAAAATAAAATTAAAAAATAAACTATGAAAATTTAAGAAAGCACTGAATATAAGTATAGTCAAAGTGTAAAGTAGTAATAACAATATATTTTTATTTTGCAGTGATTTATAACAACTAATCTTATAAACACTAATACTATAATAAATAGACTAATCCTTTCTAAAAATAATTTCTGGCGCATTGCCAATTTCTGCTTCTCTTTTCATTGTTTGACTTCTTTTCAGAGTTCACTTTATAAGCTTTACTTAGAAATTCAGCCCAAATAATGATGAGATTACTGTGCAATTTGCTTACTTTACTGAAACGTTTCCATTTTATAGTGTCAACGTTTGGGATTGTGTTTCATGTGGCTATTGCATTTGAAAAACAAATCTATTTCTGTGTTTACTTTACACAGCAGCTAGGATTAAAGGATAGCAACACTGAATATTAGGGAATTTCAACACCCTTTGGATGTTAGACCAGAAACTACCAAATACTTAGAGGAAAATGCTGGCAGAACTCTTTCCATCTAAATTTTAATGGCATCTTCAGTGAAACAAATCCAATTAAAAAAAAAAAAGTTGAACAATGAACACAAAGTAGAACTTGGACTGGTATACTGCACCAAAGTAAAGGACTCTGGGGTGGAGGTGTGTGTGTGGGGGGGGTGCAAGTCTTGGACATGATGACAGAGGAGGACCTACAGGGGGGTTGAATTGTTATGTGGAAAACTGAGAAATGTGAACAGGAGTAGGATAGCATAGTAGTTGTGCAAAGAGACTCTTAATCCTGAGACTCCAAAGTCTCAGGTTCATGGTGTATTCATATTCTTTACCCCATCTCGGATGGAGTTTGAAGACATTATGTTAAGTGAGATAAATCAGAAAATAAAGGATGAATATGAGATGATCTCACTCACAGACAGAAGTTGAAAACCACAGTCAGAAGGGAAAACTCTAAGCAGAACTTGGACTGGAGTTGGTACATTGCACCAAAGTAAAAGACTCTGGGGTGGGAGGAGAGGGTTTAGGTCCTGGAACATGATGCAGAGGAGGACCTAGTGGGGGTTTTACTGTTATATAGAAATGTTATGCATGTACAAACTGTTGTATTTTACTGTTGACTGCAAACTATAAATCCCCCAATAAAGAATTTTTTTTTTAAAGTGCATTAGTTAGCATATTTTAACACTCCTGATGAATGGTCATCTGGTCTTGACTTAAAATCAACTAGAGATGGAAAAATCATCTCTATAGAAGCAGACTGGGAGTATGGACTGACCAGTCAACGCCCATGTTCAGCGGGGAAGCAATTACAGAAGCCAGACCTTCCACCTTCTACAACCCACAATGACCCTGGGTCCATGCTCCCAGAGGGATAGAGAGTGGGGAAGCTATCAGGGGAGGGGGCGGGATATGAAGATTGGGTGGTAGGAATTGTGCAGAGTTGTACCCCTCCTACCCTATGGTTTTGTTAATTTATCCTTTCATAAATAAATAAATAAATAAATAACACACACACACAAAAAAAGAAATTTAGTTCTGGGGCCAGGCAGTGGCACACCTGGTTGAGCACACACATTACAGTGCATAAGGACCCAGGTTCGAGCCCTTGGTCCCGACCTGCAGGGGGAAGCTTCATAAGTGTGGTGAAGCAGGGCTGCAGGTGTCTCTTTGTCTCTTACCCTCTCTGTCTCTATCTAATATTAATAAATAAATAAAATTTTAAAAATTAAAATTAAAAAAAGAAACTTAGTTCTTTCTATTTATGATATAGTAAGAAATCCACTGGCCCTGGAAACAGAGAGACTATACTAGAATCCAAGTTACAGCACCATAAGGTAGGGAAAAGTACTTACCCTCTTCTGAACTTTGACTTTTTTTTAGTGTATTTCTGGCATGTAAGTTTCAAACATAACCAAGGAAAAACTGTGAAGATAAAAGTAGTTAATTTATTTAACACCAAGTATTTATGTGAATAGTTATAGGATTATGGAGGGACCTTTTCTCAGAAAAATTATATTCCAGTGAGAAGAAATAGATCAATAGATAATACAATGAAGTAAAAAACCTCCTTCCTCCATCCAAATATAGGAATTTGGTGGATTGGATGTATTTGGTGGATTCTGTAATTCACCAATGACACATAATGTACTTTATATATATATTAATTAACTGTATAACCCAATACTGACTAAGTTGTTATTAACTAGAAGTACCTAGATCCCCCCCACCCCCCCAGGAACTCTTATTGGGACATCCTTTCTGTGAACACACAGTGTTATTCTAGCAGAGCTTTACATTTCCTTTGCTACAGATTATTTATTAGCTTCAATCTATTTCATCCAAATCTGTGAAGTTTATGAACCTTAATGCTTTCCTATACTATGCAGTTATTTTTTCAGTCTTCATGTTACTCATCAACTGAGTTCATGTGTAACTAGGCATCCAGTGATTACAAAATGATTTCACAGTCATGTTGAATTATGCCAGAAATATTTGCCCAGGAGAAAGAAAAGTCACAATAATATGGATAATTCCCCTTATGTTTTCTAAGTTATCTGCATTAAACATTACCTACTTTAAAAAATGTTATTTATGTGATTTTTAAGTGGTTGTTAATGATTGTTTGCAAGATAGTAAGATTGCAGTGGTATAGTTCCATGCTACATCTACCACCAAAGTTCTGTGCCCCCCCCCCCACTCTCACCCCCACCCAACCCCCAAGGATAGCCACCATAGTTTTCACTGACTCTGTAAACAAATAAACCTACACATTGTTTCAATTATATATATTACACTGTATGAGAAAAGCCATACACTAGTTTTCCTTCAGAGAGATGTAGTGAGTCCTTGAGGAAAAACAAAACACACAAACAAAAAACTGATGGGTAAAACTCTGATTTTACCCTCGTATTTTTTTTTCCCTCCAGGGTTCTTGCTGGGCTCGGTGCCTGCACCATGAATCCACTGCTCCTGGAGGCCATTTTGCCCCTTTTGTTGCCCTAGTTGTTGCAGCCTCGTTGCGGTTATTATTGCCATTGTTGACATTGCTTTGTTGTTGGATAGGACAGAGAGAAATGGAGAAAAGAGGGGAAGACAGAGAGAGAGGGGGAGAGAAAGACAGACACCTGCAGACCTGCTTCACTGCTTGTGAAGCAACTCCGGTACAGGTGGGGAGCCAGGACTGGAACCGGGATTCTTAGGCAGGTCCTTGGGCTTGGCGCCACGCGTTCGCTTAACCCGCTGCGCCACCGCCCGACTCCCCATATGCAAACTTTATACAAAGGACTTTCATGTCTGAGACTCCAGGGTTTCAGATCCAATCCCACAATCCCAGGAAAAACCTGAGCTGAAAAATGCTCTAGTGAAGACAAAGAAACAATAAATAAGAAAAAGAGGAGGAAGAGGAAGCGGAAAAGGAGTAGGAGGGAGAGGAGGAAAAGGAGAAAAAAAACAGGGGCTGAACACAAGACTTCATGAGCTATCTCATGCACCCAATTTTTATTTTTTTTAATTTAAGA
Source organism: Erinaceus europaeus (assembly GCF_950295315.1). NCBI lineage: Eukaryota > Metazoa > Chordata > Mammalia > Eulipotyphla > Erinaceidae > Erinaceus > Erinaceus europaeus. The sequence continues at coordinate 26,381,617 of NC_080174.1, read as the reverse complement.
AGAGAGGGAGAAAGTGAGAGGGGGGAGGGAGAGTATAAATACCACAGCACTTCTCCATTATTCATAGAGCTTCCCTGGTGTCTTCCATGGCATTACTACCTTCTGGTGGCAAGGCTTAAGCCCAGCTCTTTACCCTTGGTAAAGCAAATGCTCTACTGGGTGAGATGTCTCCACCTACCATCTCAGGCCATTCTTAGAAGGGCTCGTCTCAGAAAAACGTCTCATTCAAATGTAAATAATACAAAGGTTGACTACATAATACTCAGGCAAGATACTGTGTACTAACATTAACTATTTTATAATTATAAAGAAAGATTATACAAATACACATCACATTGCTTTTAAAAGGCAAACCTTCTACATCTGATCTAAAATGTTGATGACTATTAAAGAATAAAGACAATGATAGCTATTCTCTTCTAGTCAGAGTCATTTTAAGAATTCATAGAAATAATAATTAACTACTTGAAACCAATCAAGTATTAAAACATTCTTTTGTGTATAGTGTATGTCTAATGCAACCAAATAAAAGAATTTAGGATTGAAACTTTGAAACTTGGCATAAAGTGAACACTCTGAGGACCAAGAATGCATTTCTGAGTGTGGGAAAGCATTTGTCTTATAGAAAATTTTAAAATAAAGAAACATTTTGCTGGGTGTGGGTAGAGAATTAATCTCTTATTCAAAGAGAAACAGTTGCATGATATAATTGTTTTCTGAAAGAACGCACACATTGAACATATTGACCTTGAGATGTTCAGTTCATTTAAAATTTTATCTATCCTTCTTTCCCTGGAGACCTGTTTGAATGTGATTATTATTATGATTATTGTAAAATTTAGCTTAAAACTTCTTTTTCAAAAATTTGCCAGAGAAACAGGCATCACCTTAATAACATAGTCTTCTTTTTTCCAAGTCAAAGCTGTTAGCACAAGACTTGAGATAGCACATGAGGGTGGAGCTGCTACACAGATTCATGTCAGTTAAGTGGGAGAGGCCTGAGATGAAAAAATGATTTCTGGTTGATAAAAAAAAAAAAAAAAAGGGATGGCAATGTGTTACAAACTAGTTTTACCAGACAAGGAACTCAGCTATCCAGTGTCCACAGAAACAAATAAATTGGAGAAGCAAAAGCACAGTTCTCTGTTGAACATATGACAGTGTCCCAACTCACTCTCCCTTGCTTCCCAGTTCTTCAAGCCCCACCCTACCCCAACCCTTTGTCTGAGACATTTTTATTAGGAAAAGAGAAGGTGATGAAGAGTTTAGATATGTGGGGCTTCTGTTTGGTGCCATTTAATTGGTTCAGCCTGCCTTGATAAACAGAGCGACCCAGACATCAATGTTTATCTGTTCACCTGGTCGTTGATGTTTTCACATGAAGAGTGAAAGAAGTGAGCAAAGAAATTAACAATGATGGGACCTGAGCTAGGCTTGGCAACCTTTGATTATTTTGGGCCCATCTTGATAAACAAATGGGCCTTGAAGTCGCCTTTCACCTGGAAATTGATGATTCCTGGATAAACATAAAAACGCTCTTCTAATTGCAGAAGAGGACCTAGTGGAGGTTGAATTGTTATGTGGAAAACTGAGAAATGTAACATATGTACAAACTACTGTATTTTACTGTTGACTGTAAACCATTAATCCCCCATCTAAAAAACAATCGTAGGGACAATAGTAATAAAGAGTAACTAGTGAGATTTGTTCATTATTACCTTTTGGGGTGGAGGAAGGTCAGAATTGTATCTGAACATTCTGCAAAAACATATATGAGAAGCCTTGGGTGTTTTCACCAATTTTCCTTGGAAGAAATACATATGGCTTTAATAAATATAGTTTCCCATTATGTCAGGTTTTATATTAAGGATATCCATTTGACTTATTTATTTTTATATATTTACTTGTTTATGAGAAAGAATTCTGAGCACCACTCAGCTCTGGCATATGGCATTTCCAGAGACTAAATCTGGGGCCACTGAGACTTCATACATAAAGTGACATTGATCTAAATCTGCAGCCTAGACAGTCATTGATTTTGACTGAAAGCTACATCTTTTGCATCTTACTATGTAGGGTGGAAATTAGAGGACGTCCTGGATCATGTGCAGTCTCTCCACAGTTAGTCTCTCTTTAAGTGCTTGTCAACAACCATTCCTACTATGCCCCAAACACTAGGAATATAGAGATTAACAAAATGTAAATACTGGCCTCAAAACAAACAAAAAACTCACAATCAAGTGAAATACACTTTAACAGATTTGACCTGGAGACAAACACAACAAAGTATGCCCAAGTTATTGATGTTCGTAAAAGGGATCATAGGCAGAGGAGATAACATAAAGTTTAAGCAAAAGACCTTCATGTCTGAGTCTCTGAGGTCCCCGGTTCAATCCCCAGCACCACCACAAACCAGAGCTGAGCAGTGATTTGGATTTAAAAAAATTAATTCAAATTAAATAAGTAAAATAAAAACTGAATTACATAAAAAGGATCCACTGTCCAGCCCAGATTTCTAGAGGAAGTAGTACACTCTAAATCCAGACAATAAACTTAGAGCAGCACGTTTATCTCTGCTACCCTGTATCGAGTATGGAACATAGTCCATGGTAAATGCTTAATAAATATACACTGACTATACTTTTTTTTTTGATGCTAAATGTTTTGTGGAAGAGCACAAAGGGTTGATTCAAAGTGAGCTATATGTATTTCCACTATAGTATCAAAGGATCCATGTATATCTTAATTATTTTCTCCATAACACTTGACATTGGGTATACTGACAGTGTTTATTGTCTATTATTCTCTTACCCCACTGTTGTGAGTTCCATGAGGATAGGATTGACTTTTGCACTGCTGAAATCAATTATACATTATAATTATACATTATATAAATCAATTATACATTATATAAAACTATAGCTGGCAAAGAGTAGATGCACATTAAATATATGAATGAATATGGAGTGTAACACTAATTAAAGTGGCGAGATGGAAGTTTAAAAGAAAATCCAATAAAATTTGCTTTACTTGTATTGGTCATATGAAGCAAAGTCATTAAATTCTATATGAGAATTCAGTGCCCACATTCTTATTGTGAAGGAGACTTATTCTTAGTCTTTTGAGAATGCCATAGAGGCAAATAACTCTCTCTATAAAAGCACACACACACACACACACACACACACACACACACACACATATGTATTGACTAGGTATTTATTTTATTATTATTTTATTTATTTTCCCTTTTGTGGCCCTTGTTTTTTTATCGTGTTGTAGTTATTATTGTTGTAATTGATGTCGTCGCTGTTAGATAGGACAGAGAGTAATGGAGAGAGGAGAGGAAGACAGAGAAGGGCAGAGAAAGATAGACACCTGAAGACCTGCTTCACTGCCTGTGAAGAGACTCCCCTGCGGGTGGGAAGCAGGGGGCTCAAACCCAGATCCTTAGCCAGTCCTTGTGCTTCACGCCACATATGCTTAACCCGCTGCACTACCGTCTGACTCCCTATTATTATTATTTTTTTAACCAGAGCACTGCTCAGCTCTGGCTTATGGTGGTACATGGGATTGAACCTGATACTTAAAAGCCTCAGGCATGAAAGTCTGTTTGCATAGCCATTGTGCTATCTCCCCAGGCCTACATATTGACTTTTGATATCAAGAAATAACCAAAAATACCTGATACAGAAGAGATAATTTCCAAGAACACTTGCTCTAGTAAAAAAGGGAAATTTTTTAAATGATTAGGCCCTTTTGCAGATTTATTTCTTGAAAAAAATTTCATATCCATCTATGACTGTCTTTATATAATGTATAAAATGTATTAATGATATTTTCTAGTTCAATACTGAAACATTTTCAAATATATATATTTTCCTCCTGTAATTTCTCTTACGTTATTTAGCAAAAACACATTTTAGAAATATCAAACATCCTTGCTTAATATATTAAAGTTGTGTAATATATATTATGATGCTATATAACAATATATATGGCTAATACACATATCATTAATAAGTTTTGGATACATTCAATCAATTTTTCCCCTTTCACATTAATTAGTGATTTATATGACTACAAATTGATAGGAGTGATTGAATGTCTCAGACTTTTTAAAAGCACAGACTGAGTCTTTCTAATACTGAGTCTTTCTAATACTGAGCCTTTGATTTGTTGACGCTCTTAAAAGCTTAGTCGGGCGGTAGCACAGCAGGTTAAGCACACGTGGCGCAAAGCACAAGGATCAGGCTCAAGGATCCTGGTTCAAACCCCCGGCTCCCCACCTGCCGTGGAGTCGCTTCACAGGTGGTGAAGCAGGTCTGCAGGTGTCTGTCTTTCTCTCCCCCCTCTCTGTCTTCCCCTCCTCTCTCCATTTCTCTCTGTCCTAACAACAACATAAATAACAACAACAATAATAACTACAACAACAATAAAAAACAACAAGGGCAACAAAAAGGAAAATAAATATATATATCTTAGTCCAGGGAGAACAAAAGCAACCAGTGGCACAGCTATATGCAAACAATGTCAAAGGGCATAAAATATAGTGAGGGTGTGTATGATACAGCAAATCCTAACAAAGGGATTTTTCAAAGTTAACCCAATTGCCAAACAATGGAATTATTGCAATAACTATCTATTGTCTTCTTAAACCCGAAGACAACAGGAATCTCTCGCTTCCTTTATAGAGCCTATGTTTCTCCCAATCCTGGAGCCTCCGCGGTGGGGCTCACTTCCCCGCATGCTTCTCTCAAGTCAGACCAAATGATATTGCATCCACCGATTCCAGCCTAATCAATGCAACGTGTACCATCCCAGCATGCTTCACCTCAGACTGTGTACAGAGACGTCAGGCATGGATTGCCAACCCTTCACCCTCATCACTCAGGTGAGACCTTTCTTTTCATGCTATTCTCTAATTCCATTCCAGGAGGTTCACTTCCTAACAAAGTCCCAAAACCTAGATTATAGGCCAGGTCCCGTAAGGTAGAGCATATGTTCACATGTATCCATAAATTAGGGCAATATACCTGAAAGCAAAAATACACAATAGTCTGCAGTGAGTCAGTATAAAGTTCACAATGAAATAGTGTCGACTTAGACTTAGATACCCTCCTCACCTACTTCCTATTACTGTTCTCTCACTCACTCCAAAGCTAACCTTATCAAAGCAAGGATTGCAAAAGCTGAATATTCCAGCAAGAGACTGGAATACTTTAACGATGACTCTCTAGTCACTATCAGGCCATTCCACTAGCTAGGGCCCTAATCAGAGAGTCCTGAGATTCCCAAACAGACATGATGGGCCTAGGACTCAAATAAATCCCTCTCTCCATTGTTACCGGTCATTTCTAATAGGAACAACAAAATAGACCCCTTTGTGGGCCCCCATAGGACCTTGCCCTCAACCTGGATCAACAATGGTAAAGAATGTTCCATCCTCTGAAGGGAGGATGAACAACATACTCTATGCTACACCTGAGGAAGATGGGTCGATACTGGGGCAGCATGGAATGTTCCTATACATGACCACAGAATGTGAGCTCAGATCTACAGTGATGCAGAGGTCACACAGGCTCCTAAGCTAATTATGGGCCCCAGATCACATCAAATTGATGGGGTTTACAGTAATATTTATACCTCTTTCCCATATTAGGGAGCTGCTGTCTTCCCTGATTTAGCTTTCTGATCCTTTTCCCAGCCATGACATCATCTCTCCAGACAATAATTAGGATCCACCTGCATATCAGATTTCAGGCTCAGGCAATAAATAAATAAATAAATAAATAAATAAATAAATAAAACACTAGTATAGCTACAGACCCTTTGAACTATAACTAAAAAATGCTCACTAGCTATCTACAAAATGGAGGACCCCCCAACACTTCATCTGTACTCTTCCAGCCTTTAAGTTCATGATTAGTCAACAATTTGTTTGGCTTTGTATATTAACTCTCTTTTCAGTAACCAGGCTCCAGATGCTAGCAGGATGCGACCAGATTTCCCTGGACAGACAACCCCACCAATGTGACTTGGAGCTCAGCTTCCCCACAGCCCTTCCCCACTAGGGAAAGAGAGAGACAGGCTGGGAGTATGGATCGACCTGTTAATGCCCATGTTCAGCGGCGAAGCAATTACAGAAGCCAGACCTTCAACCTTCTGCAACCCACAATGATCTTGGGTCCATACTCCCAGAGGGCTAAAGAATAGGAAAGCTATCAGTGGAGGGGTTGGTATATGGAGGTCTGGTGGTGGGAACTGTGCAAAGCTGTACCCCTCTTATCCTATGGTTTTGTCAATGTTTATAAATAAAAAATTTAAAAAATAAGTTTTGGATAATTATTTTTAACTAGATATAAAACTATTTCTATGTCTTTAACTTTAGAATACAAAACAAGACCACGTTTTACTTAAATAAAACCTACTAACCTTTGGAAACATTTATCCAAGTGTGTTTAGATCCTTAAAAGCTCCAGAACTGTAACATTTTTTCCATCTTGTAATTGACATTAAAATGGCTCCTCAAGATTTCTGCCTCACATTTTGTGCAGTCTCCTCCCTCTGAGTGTAAACTTAAGCTTAGCTTCTAGAGAGCAGAGGCAGCAGTGATGGACTGTCACTTCAGACGTCTGGTTATAAAAGTCAGGTCTCCACTTTATTTAAACTATTGCTTTCTCTTCCTCTTCCTCTGTTCACTTGATGTGATAAAACAAGTTGCCATGGTGTTGTGCAGAGCAAGAAAGACCAAACAGAAATGGAAGCTGAGACAACATGGGAAGACAAACAATGGGCTAATTGATATCTTCAGCTTATGCTGTTTTTTTTTTTTTTCCATACTTCTCTGATGTTTGTGTCCTGCTGCTCTAGGAATGAAAACCAAGGCCAGACTGATCTCCAGTCTCTTCCAGAAAGAGAGTTAATAAACTGAAAGTGAACATCTTGCAGTTTTGCTTTGCTTTTTCTCCTCTCAAGGCCACTCAGCACTCTCAAGACTTATAAATCAATGAAGGAACACTGCAAGTCCCTCTCTCCTAAAGGCCCAACTCACCATACCTGTTCCTTTTTCCTTTGTTCTTTCTCTCTTTGTGTACTTTCCATTTCTATAATGAACAAGTTGTCGCTAAATATTTTTCCATATTTCTAGTGTGTTGGTAGGGAAGAGCAAGGCTGTGAAGACCAAGTGCTTGGGCCCTTAGAAACCGGATGAAGGATGAAGGACAGTATAATGGGTGGGGAGAATACAGGTCCATGAAGGATGATAAATGACATAGTGGGGGTTGTATTGTTAAATGGGAAACTGGGGAATGTTATGCATGTACAAACTATTGTATTTACTGCTGAATGTAAAACATTAATTCCCCAATAAAGAAATAAAATTTAAAAAAAGAAAGAAAGAACATTGAGAATAAGAAAACCATACAAAGGATCAAGGAAAGTAAATGTTGGTTCTTTGAAAGAGTGAACAAAATCGAAAAACTTTTAGCCAGACTCACAAAACAAAAAAGGGAGAATACCCAAATAAATCAGACACTAAATGAAAAAGGAGTCATGTGAGGTTTCTATGAACAACTATATGCCACCAAGCTAAAGAACCTGGAAGAAATGGACGATTTCCTAGATACCTACCAACTTCCAAAACTAAGTAAAGAGGAAGTAGATATACACAATGGAATACTACTCAGCTGTAGAAAATGGTGACTTCACCGTTTTCAGCCGATCTTGGATGGACCTTGAAAAATTCATGTTAAGTGAAATAAGTCAGAAACAGAAAGATGAATATGGGATGATCTCACTCTCAGGCCAAAGTTGAAAAACAAGATCAGAAAAGAAAACACAAGTAGAACCTGAAATGGAATTGGCATATCACACCAAAGTAAAAGACTCTGGGGTGGGTGGGCAGGGAGAATACAGGTCCATGAAGGATGATAGAGGACCTAGTGGGGGTTGTATTGTTTTATGTGAAACTGGGGAATGTTATGCATGAACAAACTATTGTATTTACTGTTGAATGTAAAACATTAATTCCCCAATAAAGAAATTAAAACAAAAAGAAGGAAAGAGGAGATAGAAAGGGAGAGAGGGGAGTCAGGTGGTAGTGCAGCAGGTTAAATACAGGTGGCACAAAGCACAAGGACTGGCATAAGGGTCCAGGTTTGAGCCCCTGGCTCCTTACTTGTAGGGGAGTTACTTCACAAGCGGTGAAGCAGGTCTGCAGGTGTCTATCTTCCTTTCCTCCTCTCTGTCTCCCCTCCTCTCTCCATTTCTCTCTGTCCTATCCAACAACAACAATAATAACTGCAACAATAAAACAACAGGGGCAACAAAAGAGAATAAATTAAAAAATATAAAAAAGGGAGAGAGAAGGGGGGTTGGACGGTAGCGCAGTGGGTTAAGTGCACATGGTGCTATGTGCAACAACAGGAGTAAGGGTCCCGGTTCAAGCCCCCAGCTCCCTCCCTGAAAGGAAGGAGAAAGAAAGACACCTACAGCACTGCTGTGTATTTAATAATCATACATAAAAGACAGCTCAGCATGATAAAGGTAAGAGTTTCTCTCAAATAATAGTGTCAAGTCCTCATGGAGCAGAACAAGCCTAGAGGCAGGATACAGAGTCACAGAGTCTAATTTTATAAAAAAATATAATAAAATAAAATAAACTTATTTATAATAAAGGCCTATTTCCCATAACTTAAAAAACAATATTTTGGGGTGATTAGTGGTTTACAGTAAATAAGTTGTTGATATATGTATAAATGTTCTCAATTTTCTGCAAAACACTCTCACCAGCCTACTATCATGCACCAGGACCTGAAAACCCTCCCCCTCGCTCCCCCGTGAAGGCTCTCGAAATGCTTTATTTTGGTGCAATACACCAAGGCCAGTCCAAGTTCTACTTTGCTTTTCCCTTTCTGTTCTTATCTCTCAGCTTCTGTCCATGAGTGAGATCAAATCATATTCATCCTTCTCTTTCAGGCTTATGTCACTTAACATGACTCCTTCAAGCTCCATCCAAGATGAGGTGAAGAATGTAAATCAATCTTTTTTAATAGCTGAGTAGTATTTCATTGTGTGTATATATCAAACTTTCTTAGCTACTTATCTGTTGTTGGACACCTAGGTTGCTTAGCCTTCTGATAGTTCTCCAGACTGCTCTCCACAGGGGCTGGACCAATTTACATTCCCACCAGGAGTGCAGGAGGGTTCCTTTACCCTCACAACCTCTCCAACATTTATTGTTACTATTAGCTTAACTGCAATCTTTGAGAGACCCTGAGAACAGGGTAACAAGTTAGTCTGGACACCTTTGGATTCCTGACTCACAAAGACTCTAAGGTTAAAATTTTGTTATAAAAAAGACAAAAAATCCATTATTTTAGGTAGAAGTGGAAAGGCAGAGGGAGTAGAAAGCCAGGAGGAGGTGGGTTTTTGAGCAAGTGTGATGTGGCCTTAGGTCTTGTGTCTCCAGGATGTGGTATGTTTTCAGTCACAAAGCCTGGAGCAGGTCTTAATTCTTCTTATTGTTCTCAGGGACAAAGGCAAGAAAGTTTGTCTGTTGTCCTTTTGTTTCCCAAATTCAGTTCTAGCAAACTAACTATTCCTGACAAAACAGTTCCTGAGAGTTACTGTCTGTTTTCTAATCTAATTTATCAACTTCTGGTCACTTCCTTCTAGAGCCCTGACAGGAACAGTCTTACCTGACAGGGCTCTAGAAGGAAAAGACTGTTCCTTTGAGATCACTTTTCACGCTTCCTCCCATGATTTTTAAAAAAAATATCATTCTATTTCTGCCTCATTTTAATCTGTTAAGCAGGGAGAAAAGTTAGCAATTGCATATTAAAATTAACAGTCTAAGTGGCTTCACTAAGTGACTACGCAGAAACAAGGAGATATCTGGAAAGAAAAACTCATGTTTATAAAATAATTTATAGCTGCTACAACTATTGATGACTTTGAAATAACTAGCACATTACTGATCCCCATTTCTAAAAAGGGATCTCTCTAGGGAAGTTTGAAATTTGGGCTAAATGTTTTAAATAAGATGGTGGTGTATCAGTTTGAGCAAACATGTCACACACAATGTTCAAGGACCAAGGTTCAAGCCCCTAGTATCCACTTGCAGGAGGTGGGGGGGAGCTTCAAGAGTGGTTAAGCGCATGTGGCGCAAAGCACAAGGACAGGCCTGAGGATACTGGTTCGAGCCCCTGACTCCCCCACCTGCAGGGGAGTCGCTTCACAGGTGGTGAAGCATGTCTGCAGGTGTCTATCTTTCTCTCCCCGTCTCTGTCTTCCCCTCCTCTCTCCATTTCTCTCTGTCCTATCCAACAACAAACGACATCATCAATAACAATAATAACCACAACAACAAGGGCAACAAAGGGGGGAAAAGTGGCCTCCAGGAGCAGTGGATTCGTCGTGCAGGCACTGAGCCCCAGCAATAATCCTGGAGGCAAAAAAAAAAAAAAGATTTCAGTATCTAACTTAGATCTGTTTCAGTTCATGTTGCTCTATGTGTAATTTAGTAACTATAGTCCTTTTAAATAAGTTTATTTTTTCCTCCAATTTTGTCTGTGTTCTGAAAATCTCAGCATGGTCTTTTAAATCTTATTCCTTGCTTTTGTTTTTCTTTTTACTCATCCAAGGGCATATTAATAAAGTAGGATGAGAAGAAAGGGAGAAACTGTAGAAAGTGTTTGAAGGGGAAGAGGAGAGGACAACACTCAGGCTCAGCTGATAAAACTTCATTCCCACCTTACTCTTATTCTCCATCATTTTAACACCATGGTAGGGGCATAATGGGATCAGGTCTCTCTGCAGTTAAGTTTAAGTGCATGACACACGTGCCTCACAATGTAAGGAGAGTGCCATACTTTGAGAATTAACCTTGTAAGTTCTATTAGTTGCAGGTGTTAAATGAACTATTGGGGTGGGAAAACTCTTGGGCCAGAGCTAGAGGACTTCTTCCAACTTCTTTTTCTTTCTTCTCCTTCTCCTTCTTCTCTCCCCTTCCCCTCCCCCTCTCCTCCTCCTCCTTTTGCATGTGGTTCTAGTTAGTTTCAAATCTGAGTATATAAGCTCTGGAAATAATTACATATAAGGTTGTAGTATCAATATAAAGTCTACTTTAGTATGAAAATAATTTTAGAGATATTTATTTATTTATTTATTTATTTATTACCAGAGCACCACACAGTTCTGGTTTATAGTAATATGGGGGGTATTGAACTTGTGACTTCAGAGCCTCAGGTATTAAAGTCTATTGCATAACCATTATGTTATTTCTCCTGTCAGATTTTAGTTTTTAAGATTTAATTATTTATTGTTTTATGAGAGAGAGAAAGATATAAATTATTGCACAGGTCATTTCTACCATATGGAAATGCCTGGGATTAAACTTGAAACCTCTAAAGCCTCAAGAACACAGGTGTGGTGTTCTATCATGTTGAGCTACCCATCTCCCTCACCCTACTTTGGATATCAAAAATGATGAAATGGGTCTATGTGAAAAACAGGCACCCCCCCAAAACCTACTTATTTTTAAAATCTAAAAGTAGTAAATTTCTAACCAAACATATACATATTCTTTTTTATTTCCCCTCCAGCCCAAAGTTTCCCTAAATTCTCTTTACACATGGAACCATGTTTTCAAGAAAATGATTTAGTCCGCCTGTTTCCATATGACAGCATTTATTTTAGGATTCCATATTTCTATTCTGGCCTACATGCTTTCTGTCAGGTCTCTCCATCTGCCATGAATGATTCTCTTGTATAACTCTCCTGAGTATAACCTTTCATACACATAGTTTCCTTCTCCCCCAAACCAGAGGGTCTGGAGTTCTGCCACTATGTTAGGAGTTACAGCTTAGAATCTAGTTCAGAGTGCCAAGTTTCTGATTACATTACAGACTGATAGTTGGTGCCTAATACTGATTTACTTGTATTTCTGGAAGGTCATTAGAAACTAACCACTAGCTATAACCCATAGGTTCCAAGTGAACAAGGTTAACATGTTTTAAGTGGGCCAAAGAATATTTGAGCCTTCAAAATTCAAGTTAAAGAAACTTCTCATGATACTTTGTATTTTTTTAAATTCAATAATTTTTATTTCAGTCGTAAGACAAATAATGTAATATAGGGTCAAAAACTAGTGGCACTTTTAGGACAATCGCTAACTTACCTATCTCACAGAGAAATTTGTCATATTTTATAATTTTTTTGCAATTGAAAGACTTTATTGAAAATACTTCATATTTATTGGACATATTCTCTAAATGAGAATATGTGAAAGTATCTAGAAAGTATCTAGAAAGTATCTAGAAAATGTGAAAGTATCTAGCAAATACTGGACAATGAAAAGCCACTTATTGAGCAAGGGAGACAGCGTTAAGTGTTGCTGGGCTAGCTTCGCAGATGGAAGAGATGATCCAGGAATCAAGCTCATGACAGTAGCAATACAAATCTTTATTCACGTGGGAGCCCCAGAGTCCAGAGTGAGTGCAGCGGGTTAAACCAGGTGGAGCCAGCCACAATGGCCATCGCCTCTTGGTCTGCATGCCTGACCTCCTCTAGGTCAGGACGCAGAAGAGCGAGAAACCAGAAACAGAAGTGGCTTTTATAATACCATAAATGGGAGGGGCTGGAAATGGTAGGGGCTTCCCTAGCAATCGTTGTCAGAGATTCAGTTGGAGGGAACCAGCAATACCTTGAGGGGAGCCAGGAAGGAGACCTTTAGTCATATGTAAGACAAAGCAGAAGATTGGTATGTAGATAATAATACTAGCATGGAAATAGGGTGGTTTGTGGGCCCTGCCAAGCTCGACCACATCTGCACAATTTCCCAACAAGAGTTATGCAAAATACTCTCCTGCATGAAGCTCCAAAGTTCCAGGTTCAATCCTCTAACATCACTATGAGCCAGAGCTGAATAGTGTTCTGGTGAGGAAAATTAAAAAAAAAAAAGTCAGTTAAATAAAAACAAAAAAATAATAAATAAATACTAAAACTTTAAAAATAAAAGAGGGAGAAAGTGCCACATATTATTGCCATTTTGAGAATTACTATTAATATCATGTTATATTTGAAGATCAGTCATTTACTAACTGAAATTCTATGCTAATCTTTCTTTAGGTGAGTCAGGGCTACGTGTCGACTGAACATGGTAAACTTAGCAATAAATTTATACAGTTAGTATATTTTTATGACAAGGTTTACTTTTCTACAAAGCTTTCTATTTTATTTTTTCATCTTTTGATTGTTTAGGGTTTTGTTTTTAGTCCAGCATTTTCAAAGTAAGAGGAGTAGGATGGATCCACACAAGTGTATGGCAGAGTGAGAGATTGTGAAATTTATCTTCCCTGTGGGATGCATTGGATCGACCTTCCTGTGGTGCATCCCGTGAGTACCCATTCATTGGGGAAACTGATGATCCTTCCTAGCCGACTGAATCCACATGGATCCCAGTCATTTTCAAAGCCATTAACTGGCTACGGAAGAAGGGCAAACGCTAGAAGAAGAAGATCTTCCCTGTCTGGGAGTTGCAGTATATGGTTGGCCTTAGTTCCTACTGGCAAGCAGTTAGAGATTTTATGGTATCTCTGTGGCAGGGAGGTGATGAGGCATACTGCTGAACTATCACCTCAAATTACCACTGGAATACAAGAAAAATATCCCATTTTAAAATTGTACATTATAGGGGGTCAGGTGGTAGGGGGTTAAGTGCACGTGACACAAAGACCAGCATAAGGACCCAGGTTGGAGCCCCCGGCTCCCCACCTGCAAGGGGGGTCGCTTCACAGGTGGTGAAGCAGGTCTGCAGATGTCTATCTTTCTCTCCCCTCCTCTCTTGATTTCTCTCTGTTCTATCTGGCAACAACAGTAGCAATGACAACAATAATAATAACCGACAACAACAAGGGCAACAAAATGGGAAAAATGGCCTATAGCAGTGGATTCGTAGTGCAGGCACCGAGCCCCAGCGATAGCCCTGGAGACAAAAAAAAAATCTATGCACCCACCCTCTGAGCATGTCTTTTTTAATTAATTATATTATATTTAATTTAATGAGAGAAATATAGAGAGAAAGACTAGAGCACTGCTCAGCTCTGGCTAATGGTGGTGCTGAGAACTGAACCCAGGACCTTGGAGATTCAGGTATGAAAGTCTTTTGTATAACCATTGTGCTTTATATCTTGAAATTCTCCTCTTTCTAAATATAAAAGACTTACTCTCTCTATAAATTCAAACACTACAGGATGATACAATGAAATAACCAAGGTAGTTTTAGAGCATTAATACTATCTTTTAATTATAAATAAGTTCTCTGTCCCCTCAGTATTCATTGTCCACTATTATGTTTATGAGATACTGAAGTTTGAATTAGGCTCTCGTGTGAGTACTTTACCTCTCTGGCCCAATTTTTAAAAATTTTAATGTATTGTATTTTACAGAAGTGAAAGAGTACAAAACACTGCTACAACATATACAGAAATTCTACTCATTTTTTTAGTTTCTCTCCTGTCATGCCAAGATCTCAGGCATGCAAAGGAGGTACTCTACCACTGAGTCACCTTCCCAGCCCTCAATCTTCTTTTTATCATTTATATCAGTGATTTAATACTGATTTATAAAATTATGGGAGAACAGTGGTATATTTCCATACCACTCCCACAACCAGAGTTCTGTGATTCCATTTCCTCCATTGGAAACTGCAATAGTTCTCCCAAGGTCACAAATGTGGGTTTGTGGGTTGACTATTATTTCTATATCTATTTATCTATCTATCTATCTATCTATCTATTTGTTTTCTCTTCCTTTCTAAGTCACACCTACATTTATTACTCCTTCTGAATGCCCTTCTTTTTAGTCATTTTTATCGTGAGGGGCTGGTTATTTACAGTGTAGCCTTTCACACTTGGGCACAATTTTTCATCTCCCTGTGAAAGTTCTCTGTAGAGTGCTCTCACCCACAGCCTAGGTCCTTTTCCATCATTATGCATCAGGACCCTAAGGTTTTCTTCAGCCCTCCCTCCCCTTCCTTTACCAGAGTTCTTTGTTTTGATGCAATATACCACACTCAGTTCAACTTTAAGTTTTCTCTCTCTGTCCCTATTTATTAAATCCTGCCTACAAGTTAAGTTGTTTGGTATCTGTCCCATCTTGGCAGTCCTCACTTAACATAATGTCTTAAAGTTCCATCCAAGATGACTCAAAAGAGATGATGTCATCATTTTTAACAGTTGAGTTGTATTCTATCATGCATATATACCACATTTGTGGTAACCACTCCTTTATCCTTGGACATCTGAGTTACTTCCAAGTTTTGGCTTTTATAAACTATGAACACAGGTGTACACAGAGATCTCTTCTTATGTTTTCCCCCCTTTGTATCCAATATTAACTTGAATAGATCTTCCTACCATAGTTAAATTACTACATGTTTTCAATAGGCCTTGGTCTTTGGTTTCTCACTGCTCCTGGTTAACATTCTATGAAACTAGCATAATTTAGTAATTGTCTAATTATTTAAGATAGTCAAGATACTTTGATGGTATATTATGGTTTGATATCCCGTCTGAGGGCGAATGCATATTTTATTTTTATTTATTATTTTTTGGAGACAGAGAAAAATCAAGAGGGATAGGTGAAGACAGAGAAAAAGAGAGAGACTCCTGAAGCACTGCTACCCATCACTAGAAGAAATTAAAGTGTCCCAAGAGTATGGTTTCTACTTAGTACTTTAGTTGAGTATTAATCCTACAGGAATAACTAGCAGATTGTTGTCTTAATTTTTCACTCTCATAACAAATTAAGTATTTTAAATTACTTGGTTTTGTTTAAACTGTGTACTTTAAAATCTGGAGATGAAGTTGCTTAGACATGTTCTGTTTGTTTTGCCTCCAGGATTATCGCAAGGGCTCAGTGTCTGCACTCTGAATCCACTGCTCCTGGTGGCCATCGTTTTTTCATTGTTGTTGTTGCTGCTGCTGTTGTTGGATAGGACAGAGAGACATGGAAAGAGGAAGGGAAGACAGAGAGGGAGAGAGAAAGATAGACACTGGTCTTCACATTACTGATGCTGAGGTACACACTATTTTCTTTCACATATTAATTCTATGATTACCAACTTCTTTATTGTTTACTGAGTGTTTCTACTCATAAGTCTGCTAACATGTATATATATATATATATATATATATATATATATATACATATATATTTAAATGAGCTTATTAAAAAATCAAAGTGAGGACTTGAGTTCAGGAAAGATCAAATTCAGAAACAATTATCACAGAGATGCAGGGGAGATAGCATAAATGCACAAGACTCATGCCTGAGACTCTGAAGTCCCAGGTTCAATTCTCCATACCACCATAAACCAGAGCTAAGCCTTGCTTTGGTAAAAATTAATTAATTAGTTTTTTGTGTTTTTTTTTAAAAAAGCAGTTTTCACAGAGAATTACTCCAAGACTGGGCCCTGATAAGGAGATTTCACACATTATTTCTAAACAAAAGGAATTCACAGTAAATTGTTTTTAGGAGTTCTACAAAGTGGTGTGAGTCAGATTACAACATGTCACCTATAATGGTGGTATCCCTATTTTGGTATAACTAAACAAATAATTTCTTTTCTAATTACCCTATTTATCTGTTCTCTTGGGAACTAAGGATCAGGTATCACATGTTGGCTGTTCTTTGTCCTTACTGGTTAATGTTCAATGCAATTCTGAGTTATGTATTTCTGTTTCTTCTCTGTGCAAAGTATAGAAACTCCATGTCTGGCCTTTTCACAGGGCCAGACCCGCTGTATCCTGATTCTCGTATATTAAGAAAGATGGTGGGTTTTTTGTTTTGTTTTGCTTTGTTATTTATTTACTTATTTATTTAAATTGGGAGGTTAGTGGTTTACAGTACAGTTGTTGGCACAGATGGTAGTTTCAACAGCTTGCTTGGTAGGACCTGTGTTTTGACATGCACAATCTGAGATCTGAAACCACATGGGAGTAGCATGACAGTGAGGCTAGCTGAGATACTGTAGTCTCTCTCTATATATATATCTAAATCAGAATGACAAGATAAGTCTAGGAGTGGTGAAATAGTGCATATGTAAGGCTCTAGCGTTGTGCAAAAAAAAAAAAAAAAAAAAGTCTGAGGCCCCAGATTCAGTCCACTATATCATAAATTAGAGCAGTCTGTATGTTAGCCTCTAACCTGAGCCTTAGTGTATAGTAATCTGTAATCAACATACTTTTTTGAATGAATTAAGGAATTATATGACTATGTGAGAATACACCTTCCTAAAAGTAATGTCTGTACTAGATCTTCAAGGACAATGATAACACAGATTGAGAGATTACTACATGACAATAACAGTTCTAAGTACTTCACATATATTGGATTATAGTCTAAGATATTATATGATACAGAATAGTAGTCTGTTTATTGTCTCAATAGAGTGTGATTTCCAGCGGTCAACTGCTTTGCATTATCCCTAGTGCCTAGGTAAGAACCTTAAATGTAGCAAGTGGTAAATACCTATTGAATAAACACCTAAGTGTCAGCTTGTTTAATTCCCCAAAAGGTTGATATTATTTTCCCCATTTTTCAGATGGGAGGATGAATACTCAAAAAATATACATTTTCCAAAAAATCACAGAGTGGTTCAGGTCAGGTTAAAAACAACAACAACAACTCATGTGGGACCTAATGAAATAATATAATGGTCATGCCTAAGGCTCAGAGGTCCCAGGTTAAATCCCAAATGTCAAAAACTAAACTAAGCAGTTCTCTGATAAACAACAAAAGAAACACACACACACACACACACATACCTGGTTAAGTACACATTTCATCATGCACATGGACCAGTGTTCTAGTCCCCAACTAACACATGGGAGAACCATGTAAAAAGGAAGTTTCAGGAGCAGTAGAACAGTGGAGCAGGGAGCCAGAGGGTGGATAGCATGATGATTATGTAAATGGACTCTCATGTCTGAGGCTCCAAAGTCCTGGGTTCAATCTCCCACATCACCATAAGCCAGAGCTGGTATTTAAAATCAATCAATCTAAAAGAGAACAGTGGAGCAGTACATTATGTCTCTTCTCCCTCTCCCTTGCCCTCTCCCTTTCCCTTCTCCATATTTCACCCTCTATCTGGAGAAAAGACAAAAAAAAAAAAAAAAAAATCGACAGGAGTACTAGAATCACACAGGCACAGTTTCAAGGAACCCCTGGCAGCCAAACAAACAATATTTTGATTACTCAGAGGAATATGAGGTATTTAAACACATTTCACTTTGAAACATTAAGTTTGGGCACCTAGTAAGCTTTTTACTCTCTATTATATTGAACACTATAATTCTCAAGCTAGAACTATAAAAGCATTTCTTCATACATCAAAAACAGCAAGAACTACAGGGATACAGAGGTTACATAGGCTCCTGTGCTGAATATGAGCCCCAGATCAAACCAATGGAGTTTATAGTTAACAATATTTATATACTTTCCCCATATTTGGGAGCTACTCTCTTCTCTGATCCAGCTTTATAGTTCTTTTTCCAACTATGACACCATCTCCCCAGACAATAACCTGGGTCCACCTGCACATTAGATGTCAGGGGCAGAAAAAACTAGTAGTCATGGGCCCCTTGGAAGATAGACCTACTTACTAGCTTTTTCCAAAATGGAGACCCCCAAATCTTCATCTGCAATAGGCTTGCCTCAAGGTTCATGATTAAACAACAATTTGTTCTGCATTATATCTTAACTCTTTTTCAGCCACCAGGTTCCAGATGCTACCATGATGCCAACCTGACTTCCCAGGGAAGAAGACCCCATCATGTGTCCTGGAGCCCTGCCTCCCCAGATCCCTACCCCACTATGGAAAGAGTGAAACAGGCTGGGAGTGTGGATCGACCTGCCAATGCCCATGTTCAGCAGGGAAGCAATTACAGATGCCATATCTTTCACCTTCTGCACCCCATAATAATCCTGGATCCATACTCCCAGAGGTATAAAGAATAGGGAAGCAATAAAGGCAGTAGATTGGATATGGAGCTCTGGGGGTGGGCACTGTGTGGAAGGGCACCTCTCTATGCTATAGTTTTGTCAATATTTCTGTTTTATAAAAAAACAAGAACTAAGATTTTCAGATTTTCAGCTTAAAAAATTGGAACATATTTTACATATCAATAAATCATTTTTGTTTTCAGAAAAAACAGGATCATGAGGGCCAAGAGAAGGTTCATCTGGTAGTGTGTACACATCACTATGTGCAAGGACCCATGCTTGTTCCTCCCAACTCCCAACCATCCCCCCACACATAGAAAGGCCTGCAGGGAAGGTTCATGAGCTATGAAGCAGCACCAAAGATATTTCTCTTTTTTTCCCTGCCCCCTTCTCTAGCCCTTACTAAAAAAAAAAAAAAAAAGAAAGAAAGAAAAGAAAAAAATCCACTACCAGGAAGTCATGAAGGAAATGGGCCCCATCGATAATCTTGATTGAGGAAAAAAAAATCACTTAATCTCACTAACCTTCAAAATACCTTTTTTCTGTTTTCAATTCTTTTATTAGATTATCTTTTTTTTTCACTACAGCAAAACATGAATTTAATAAATTATATGTGCTATTAGGAATTTCTTGGATTTTTTTTTCTTGTTCTCAAAACCCTGATGACATTTTACATTTTTTCAAAGTATATCAAACTCATATATGATTATGGAGTTCATTGTATACTAACTTTACTCAGGCCAAAAGATCTGATTTTGACTGATAGCACTCTTACCTGTACAACAAGAAAGCTACTGGTCTGACTTCATATTTCATGAAGCACACACACCCCTTTTGTTTTCTTCTTTCCTTTCCTTTCCTTTTCTTTTCTCTTCTTTCTTTCTTTTTCTCTTTTTTTCTTGCACAAGGGCCCAAGGTTATTGCTAAGGCTATTTTTTTTTTTTTCCTCCAGGGTTATTGCTGGGCTCGGTGCCTGCACCATGAATCCACCGCTCCTGGAGGCCATTTTTCCCCCTTTTTGTTGCCCGTTGTTGCAGCCTCGTGAGGTTATTATTGCCATTGTTGACGTTGCTTTGTTGTTGAATAGGACAGAGAGAAACGGAGAGAGGAGGGGAAGACAGACAGAGAGGGGGAGAGAAAGATAGACACCTGCAGACCTACTTCACCGCCCGTGAAGCGATTCCCCTGTAGGTGGGGAGCCGGGGGCTCAAACCGGGATCCTTACGCCGGTCCCTGCGCTTTGCGCCACGTATGCTTAACCCACTGCGCCACCGCCCGATCCCCTGCTAAGGCTATTTTTTCCCCTTTCCTTTTGGTAGAACAGAAAAGGGAGAAAGACACTGCCAGGACTGCTAGTCAATTTTCCCCTTGCAGGTGGGAACCAGGGGTCTGAACCCTGGTCTTTGCATATGTGGTAAGGTGTGAGCTCAACCTGGTGTGCAACTGCCCAGTCACTCCCCTCCACCCATGTCTTAATATTATCAATTCTGTGTAAATTGATTGTATTTTTATAAGGAAAATTAAAGTAAAACAGCTGTTTTTATTAACTCTTCTGTTTTCCCATATTTTACTGCCAATGAAATCTTTCAATTGATTAAAAATAAAAAAGACTGAACATTTTGGTTTCTGGTTAGCATTTCTGTGAATAGGTTCTTTCTGATTTTATCATATTCTCAAGCAGAGAGATGAGAGACAAAGAGGTTTTAATGTAGGAAGCAGTGTTTATTATGCCAGCAGACTCAATCAAACGTGTCCAAAAAAGACTAGGTCCTGAGCATTTGCCCTTTTATACAGATATCAACTTTCCCATAGTAATTCAAAGATAAAAGCTTACCAGGTTACTCTTTCTTTTGTGTATACAGAGTGTACACATTGAGCTATATGCAGACTCTTGAGCAGAAGCAGCAAAGGCCACTGATTAAGGTCACTTGATTGTGGCAATAGAAAGCCTGATGCTAGGAGGGGGTGGAAGATTGCTGCCAAGTGCATTTTTCTTTATCTAAGAAGTTAACCCTTGCTTTTTCTCTTTAGAAGTTAACCCTTGCTTGCCTTACTAATGCTTTTGGATATGTGCAGGGATATACAAAATGGTCTCTGTTTTTATTCAGGATGAGTAGCACTTTTTTTCATGAGAGCAGTAATATGGGAGAGATGTGAGCTTCACCTCACTGGCAGGAGCTCGTAATCCCTGAGTAGTTACAGACTTGTACCTATATTTACATCAGTTTTTGTTGTCTGCTGATAGGGATAGACAGGTATACCTAAATATTTGTAACCAAAGAGACAGTATAAGGAGGCTCTACAGTACATTTTCCCCCTTCTTCTTTAGCATCTTGTTAGCTATTGCTCAAACCTGTTAAACTGCTTTCTGTCTCAGATGAAACACTTTGATTGCCTTGTGCCTTAGTTAACTCAAGAGAGTAAGTTGTATAAAGTGCACTTTCTTCTCAGATGTAGCATTAATTCACAGCCAAAAGTGTTGTTAAATTGCAAGGAATGTTTCAATGAACTCTATGATTACACTAACATATTCTCTAATAAAAAGAAAAACTAACTATAGGTGGTTCAGATGAGGATGGTGATATTTCTGGGAGCACATATGGCTAAAATAAATAACCACTGTGAGAACGTTTTCAGATAGGAAAAATAACAATTGTAGAGGAAGCAAATATCAACTAGATGTATATCTAGTTTATGGATCTATAAAATAAACAAATAGGGGCCAGACAGTGGCCACCCAGTCAAGCCCACATAGAAGTAAGCACAAGGATCAAAGCGAGCAAGGATCCAGTTAGAGGCCCCCAGGCTCCCCACCTGCTGAGGGGACTCTTAACTGGTGAAGCAAGTCTCCAAGTGTCTCTTTCTCTCTCCCTTTCTAACTCCATATCCCCTCTCAATTTCTCCTCCTATCCAACAAAATGGAAAAAATATCCGCCAGGAGCTGTGTATTCGTAGTGCCAGCACTTAGTCCCAGTGATAACCCTGGAGGAAAAAAAAATTCCCAAAGACTATCTTTGTAATATCATTAGGAAGAGATAAATTGGGTCATTTATTTAATGAAAAATAAAACGAGGTGCAAAAGGTTGTGTTTGGTTTGTCATACATTTATTTTTGGCTAATTCTGTTCTGTCTGGTCTCCTATTCCTGCAACCTCCAAGTACAAATACGGTCACTAAATAAGCACACTTGTAGCATTAGAAAATCGCTTGCTCTGACCCTTTCCGGAGGAAGAGAGGGAGGTTTTTACATATCTTGGAATTTAGAACCCTTAGGAGAATTAGAACCTATTACATGTCCATCCTAACACACCTTGTCTTTTGAAATCTTAATGGCATGAAAAGATTATGTCCCTGGCTAACTTAAAGACCTTCCTGGCATTGAGATTCTTGCTCTGTTTTCTTGCCTTTCTCCCATTTCCCATGCTGGCCTAGGCTTTCTGGGTCAAGGTTGGTTTCCTCCTGCCTCTATCTCCTGGGTTTGGCCCACACCCAGGTCGGTGGAGAAGGAGCTTCAAAGAGGAATGGGCAAGATGTAGGTTGATTCTGCTAAGTCAGTGCAGGGCTTTGCAAACAGATCCACAGGCCACCTCTCTGGCTCCCTTGCTTGCCAGAGATGTTGTCCTCTCAGCCCGAACCCTGTGTTGCACCCTCTCCCACCTCCTCAGTGTCCAGATGTGTGTGTTGGGGATGGGGGGTAGGACTGGCACCCCAGAAGCGGCGGGGCAATAAGGGGAACCCAGCTTTAGCCGTCGCCTGGGTCTCCGGGGCGAGGAGCGCACTCGGTGCAACATCCTCAGTCACGCTCCGAGCGCGCGGGCTGGGGGCGGGGTGGCTGCCCGGGCGCAGCTGCTGTGATTATTAACCCGCGGGGAGCCGGGCCTCGCGTGTGGCGTGGGGCCACTCTGGGCGCCGCCTTCCCTCCCGCTCCCGCAGTGCTGCCAAGGCCTCGCTCTCCTCCTCCTCCTCCTCCTCGCTCGGCCATTGAGCTTATCGGCCATGACTCAGCGCTTCTCACAGGCTGCCCCGCCGGGGACACCGGCTCCGCTCCGGCTCCTCCCGCCGCGTCCACCCCCTCTCGCCACCCACGCCCGCCCCCGCCGCTGGGCTTTTACTCGCGCGGCCGCCCGCCGGCGCAGTCAGCACCGCAGCTCGGGCGGCCTCCGGCGCCTGCTCCCGCGCGTGCCCGCAGACGCTCCTGGCAGCCCCGCCGCGCCGCCGCCCGCCCGCCCGCCATGGAGCCGCAAGCAGCCCGCTGCCGCCGCACCCACCAGCGCGGCTACGCCGTGACGCGGAACCCCCACCTCAACAAGGTAACCCCGCGCCCCCTCGGGCTCCCCCAGACTCTGCGGGAGGCAGCCCCCCGCCCCCCGCGGGTCTCTCGGCCCAGCCCCGGGCCGGTGCTGGGCAGCAGTTGGTGCCGTCGGGGCAGTCCGGGCGCCTCGGTCCCCGCGGGCATGGGGGCGCTGCCGCCCGCGCTTCTGCACCTGGGCGGGCGGGGGCACCTGGGAAGATGTGGCTTGTTTACGGCGCTCTCTGGCTGCACCTCTCCTCCAGCAACAGTCTGATCTAAGGGGGTCGACTCAAAGTGCCCGGGAGGGAGGGAGTGTGCAGGTACCTCGGAGGCGGCCGGCTCGGCTTAGATGTGACCCCTTTACTGGCCCCACAACAGTGTGGCAATTACTGGAGGCCACTATGGGGAGAAGTGGTCATACTGGTCCAACCTGGACAGAAATGGGTTCAGGGCGCTTCCGATCACATCAGCAGTCTGGAAGGGGACTCTTGGTTTCAGGAGAGACACGGTTAAGAGGCTGAGAATGCTTGGTGGGTGCTGAATACCTCGGACACTTGGCATAGCCTGTCCTACACGTGGGGCTGCGGATAAAGCTATTTCTTCCCTAAATAAACAAATAAATCTTGACCTCTTTAAAACATTTTTTTTTATGTCAGACCCTTTATTGAAAAGGGGATTTAGTCTGTTCAGAGACCCTTTTCTAGATCCTGGTGGCATTTTCATTTTTGCTCCCTTGTTATTGTAGCCACTGAAAATATATTTCAAATGAAAAAGATAAAAATTTTTATAATGTATAATTCTACATACTAAGCAAGCACACTTTTTTTTTTCTCTTCCCTTTTGTTGCCCTTGTTGGGCACACTTATTTTATATACAGCCAGGTATGGTTGGAGTATTCCTTCTGTGTATGTATGCTTTTGACATTTCCTTTTTATTTAGCACATGGAAAATGCCACTAGTCAGCACAGAGGGTTCTTTAATCACTTTGTTTTCTTTTACTTATTGACATAGCAGACTGAGAAAGCAGTCTGTGTTAGAGGCAAAATTTCACGCCTTTATGAAGTGTTACCATACATACCACAACCACGGCATCAAAGTCCACCTCTTTTTCA
The DNA here is from genome assembly GCF_950295315.1 of Erinaceus europaeus. NCBI lineage: Eukaryota > Metazoa > Chordata > Mammalia > Eulipotyphla > Erinaceidae > Erinaceus > Erinaceus europaeus. The sequence goes on along the minus strand of NC_080174.1, from coordinate 26,357,207 downwards.
TTAAAAACTGGACCTCAGTCTTCTTCTGTTCAAGTTGTTGATAAATTGTTGGTCATTATTAATGCCTTGAAAACTTGTGATTTTTTAAATAAGTTGTAACTAGTTTAAGTTCTTTGATTTTTTCTTTTGTGGCGACGTAATTTTATTAGTAATTGATTATTATTTGTGATTTTTTTCTTTGAAGTGGATGTAACTGATAGTTTGATTTTCTTCCCTTTTATTATGCTGCAGATAAAATTTAACATGACCAATTAGTGTCTTTCTTAAGATATGACAAGAAAGAGTGTGTTTTAAATGGATTGATGCAATAGCCAGTCTTTTTTACAATAGAAAATTAAGTCGTTATCGTTTACATCAGGAATTTATATTTAAATTCTTTTATCCAGTTCAACAGCAGGAGTAAACTAGTAGTAATTATTCACTAAAAGTAGGAACTACTATAAGAATAACAGTATCACAACAGAGCTTTCACCAAAGGTAGAAAGATATAGTTTATGTGTTAAGAACTCCTTTATAGGGTGCAGGTTGACAGCATAACAGTTATGCAGAAAGACTGTCATTTCTGAGGCTCCAAAATCTCAGGTTCAGTCCCCCTACACCACTATAGACCAGTGCTCCAGTAAAAAAAAAAAAAAAAAAAAAAAAAGAAAGAAAAATTAAAAGGGCAGTCATACTTAATTTTTTTATTATCTTTATTTATTTTTTGGATAGAGACAGAAATCAAGAGGGAAGGGAGGGGTAGAGAGGGTGAGAGATAGAGAAAGACCTGCAGCACTACTTCACCATTTGTGAAGCTTTCCTCCTGCAGGTGGGGACTGGGGGCTCGAACCTGGGTCCTTGAGCATTGTAATGTGTGCGCTTAACCAGGTGCGCCACCACCTGGCCCCACTTAATTTTTTTTTTAAGTCTTTATTTCTTGGAGAGAAAGCAATTGAGAGGAATAGGGGAGAGAGAGAGAGAGAGAGAGAGAGAGAGAGAGAGAGGGAAAGAGAAAGACATCTGCAGTTCTGCTACACCACTTGTGTAGCTTCTATCCTGTAGAAGAGGGGTGGACAGAGTTGGGGCTTGAACCTAGGTCCTTGTGCATGGTCGTATGTCCACTTTAATCAGCTGCACTACCTCCTGGCCCCATAGAACCCATTTTTGTACAATTTGACTTGGTTGCCTGCATAGTATCAAGTTGGATTTAAATTCTAGCTCACTAACTGAAGCAGTTAATAGATTTTTTTTTTCCTTTGAGAAGAGAAAGACAGGCACACAGAGAGGATAGACACCCCAGCACCAAACCACCAAGTCATACATCATAAGATACAGTTACCACTGAGTGAGCTGTCTCCTCAGCTCCAAACTGTACTTTTTAATCATCTCAAAACAGTTGTGTGGTATCTGGTGAGAGTAACAAAGTCTCTTCACGAAAACCCAAGTTGTAGGACCTTCTGAAAGCCTCACACATGATATACATTACACTGTCTCTCCAGCCCATTTTTCTGATTTGATTCCAAATTAACACTCGGAAATCTTGTTATGTGGTAACAAAAACCTTCAACTACGCTAACATAGACCTTCATCACTTCACCTTTTGGTTAACTGCAGTGGTTTGATTTTCAATTTTATAGTCAGTCTTCCTGGTATGAGAACTATCTTTGTCAATTTTTTTTTTTTAGAATTTATTCATTCATTCCCTTTTTATTGCCCTTGTTTTTTATTGTTGTTGTAGTTATTATTGTTGATGTCGATGTTGTTGGATAGGCCAGAGAGAAATGGAGAAGGGAGGGGAAGGCAGAGGGGGAGAGAAAAAGACACCTGCAGACCTGCTTCACAGCTTGTGAAGCGACTCCCCTGCAGGTGGGGAGCCGGGGCTTCAAACCGGGATCCTTGAACTTTGCACCACCTGCGCTTAACCCACTATGCTACCGCCGAACTCCCAATTTTTATATTCTTCACACAAGTTTTCAGTTGTCCATGTACTTAGTATATATGTTGAATGTAAACTTAACCTGTCAGATAGACTTACTAACTTATCTAACTCTTACGGTTTAAATAGCATTGATTGACTTAATCATGATCTATGAAAGCATTTACTGGTGTTAAATCTATTACTATTAATATTATGTTGTACAATGCTACACTGTATTTAATACAGTTTTTTTATTGTCACAGGACAAGAGTCATACTTGTGGTTTTTTTCCATGTACATTAAATAAATGAATCATGATGTTTTTCTTTTTTGTCTCAGTACTCAGTTTTTAAAGTAGATTGCTTTTAAAGTGTTAGTTTGAGCATTATTAGCCTAAGGCTGTCATGATCTTTAATGTAATTTCTTTCCCATTTTTTTAATTTGTGAAAGATTACAGTATATAACTCTACATCACGTCCATCACTAAAGTACTATATCCCCAGCCTCCCACTTCCCAAAGATAACCACTATAGTTCTCACAAGTCTTAGAAAACAATTTGCTTGCTTCTGTTTTTTTTTTCAAGTTCATGTGTTATCAGTTTTCTAGATTGCACATATGAGTGAAACAATCCAGTAATTGTCTTTCAATTTATTTCGTTATTTCGCTTATTTCGTTAAGCAAGCTCACTAAAAAACAAACAAACAAACAAAAAAACTCATTACATCTATTTTGTCCCACAGGACACAATATCATCCTTTCTGATTGCAGAGTAGTATTCCATGGGTTATATATCCCCTATCTTTTTTTTTTTTTTAGATTTTATTTATTTTCCCTTTTGTTGCCCTTGTTTTATTGTTGTAGTTATTATTGTTGTTATTGATGTTGTCGTTGTTGGGTAGGACAGAGAGAAATGGAAAGAGGAGGGGAAGACAGAGAGGGGAGAGAAAGACACCTGCAGACCTGCTTCACCGCTTGTATAGCGACTCACCTGCAGATGGGCTTGAGCAGGGATCCTTCCGCTGGTCCTTGCACTTTGCGCCAGGTGTACTTAACCTGCTGCGTTACCGTCCGACTTCCCCCTATCTTCTTTAGTAAGTCATCGCTTGATAGGCTTCTAGGCTGTTTTCAATCTGTGAATAACCCAGCTATGAAGATAAGGGTGCCTATATCCCTTTCAGTGCCCTTTGGATAAATGCCTAAGAGTGGTATTGCTGCATCATCAGATAATTCCATTTCAGTTTTAATTTTTTAAGGACTCTCCATATTGTCTTCAAAGGGGCTGCCCCAGTTTGCATTCCCATCAACAGTGTAGCAGAGTTCCTTTTTTCTCCACAACCTGGCCAACACCATCAACACTGATTGTTGATGTAAGCCATCCCTTCAGGTGTGAGATGGTATCTCACTATAGTTTTAATTTGCTTCTCTCTAATGATAAATGAAGTGGAACATTTCTTCCTGTGTATCTCTTTAGAAAACTGTCTAGTTCTTTGGCCCACATTTTTATTGAGTTATTAATACTTCTTTTATAGATCTATACCAATTCTAGATAGACGTTTGATACTAGTCACTTGTCTGATGTGTGTTGTACAAATATCTTCTCCAATTTACTGGGTTGCCTGATTATCATTGTGTAATTTCTTTTCAATGTGTGGAAGTATGTTAGTTTCCTGTAATCCTATTTATTTACTCTTGTTTTCATTTCCATGCCCAGGGTTTGAGTCACCAAGTACATCTTTGATATGAAGATGCTACAAAGTTTCACTGATGTTTTCTTCTATAAAGTTTAGAGTTTCTGGTCTAGTATCCAGATCTCTGATCCATTTTGTCTTGACTTTGGTGTATGGTATTAGATAGTGGTCCATTTTTACCAGCATCATTTGTTGAAGAGAATTTCCTTAAAAACGCAGTGTATGATTTTTGACCCTTTTGTCATATGTTAGGTGGATATATATGTGTAGGCTCATTTCTGGGCTTTAGCTTCTGCTCTATTAATCCAAGTGTCCATTTTTATTTCAGTACCATGCTGTTTTGATTATTATTGCTTTGTAGTATAAACTGAAGTTGAGGAGTATGATACCTCCATGTTTTTCCTTTATTCTCTGAAGTGCTTTGACTATTTGTGTTTTTTTGTAATTCCACATGTTTTTGGACAAATTGTTCAATTTGTTTAATGTAACTTCTTAAAGGTTAATTTGGTCTAAATCTCAGTTTTCTCCCCATACAGAATAGAATAGAATGATTCTATAGTAGAATGTAGTAAGAAAAATTGTTATTGGTTTTAAACCTTACCATGCCATAAGATTTTAATTATATGCTGTGTAACCTTAATGAGGGTCTTAGTCTTATCTCTAAGAATAGATAATCAGGGCTATTAACAGTAGATACGATATGAATTGAAAACTAAGTAAAATAGAATAAGAGAACAGGACCTTTCTTCATTGGTAATAATTTACTGACAAGTATTACTTTTTACTTATACTTAAGCATATCATTCCAAGTTGGATTTCATGCTAGCAATTTGGAAAATGTTTTTACCTCACATTTATGAAATTCGTTATCTTTACACAGATCAAACTATATTTGTGTTGCCCATCTATTGTTGTAAATTAACTTAAAAAGAGGTTTAGGGGTAAAGGGGGCTGCTGCAGAGGCGCATAAAAGGAATCATAGCGGGGAGCTGGGAACTGGTTTAAACAATACAAAGTTTGTTAGGGAGAAACAGGTAAAAGGCAAAATAAGCACTTACCATCAAGGATTAAAAGTACACTAGGTCTGTAAGGTCTGAGTATAGTCATCAAAAGTTGAGTCCCATAAGATAAACAATTATCAGCTGTGGTAAAGGTTGCTCATGGCTGTAGAGGGGTCTAGAAATTTACCAGCTAGCAGAGTCACATGTGTTTAGTTCCCAGGAGAAGTAGCCATGGTGGATGGATGCCTGGAGCACCTCCGCCAGAGATCCATCTGACCAGGAGTCTGAAGCAGCAGCCAAAGAGAGCTCAGGTGCTCAAAGTCCCTTGCTTTTATACATTCCCTTCTCTGAAGCACCTCCTCAGGGTGATGTCATTTGTATGCTAATAGTCCCAAACTCCTGCTGGGGTCCCCACATCTATGCCTGTATTATATATACTTGTGTAATTTAATGTTTATTATTTTCAAGGGTACTATTTTATTTAGTGGGTTATGTTTCACATGTTTTCTTATCTGAGGAATTTCATGTGAGTGATAATGTTTCATATCATTAAAATTCAAAAAATTAAAATTCTACATAGAAATAACCACACTTTGCATTTTTTAACCTATTTGCTTTATTTCTTTATGCATTAGCAAATAAAAACCACTAGCTGTAGCCTCCATACCTTTTTTTTGTTTCTTTTTCTTTTTTTTTTTTTTTTTTATTGCCACTAGGGCTATCACTGGGGCTCATTGCTGGCATTAAGAACTCACTGCTCCCAGCAGTCATTTTTTTCCTCCCTTTCTCTCGCTCTCTATCTAACACACTTTCTCTCCCTCTCCCTCTCCCTCCCTCTCCCTCTCTCTCTGTCTCTCTCTATCTCTCTCTGTCTCTCTCTGTCTCTCTCTCTCTCTCTCTCTCACACACACACACACACACACACACACTTTTCTTTCTTTCTCTTCTCAGTTTTTATTTGATATGACAGAGAATAATTGAGGGAGGCTGCTCATGAAGCATTCCCCCCCCTTCCCCCCGCAGGTGGATAGTGGGAGTTCAAACCCAGGTTCTTGCACATGGTACCATGTACCCTCAACAGGATCCTCCGCCACTCGACCATAACTTTTATGATTAAATAATAACCTGCTCTACAAGTGATTTGCCAAAGATCACTCCTCTTCAATATTTTAGTGATAACATTTACAAAAGCCAACTTTGATGATAGCTTCTAATTTTTGAGGGTATTATTCACTTTCAGATTTGAAAAGTGAGCTACCATACAAGTGTTTTTGTAGATGTTTATGCTGCATCATGTCAAAACTTTATCAGGTATAAAAAAAGAAAAAAAATTACTATGGAAGCATAATATACCTCTGCTTTTAAGAATATAAACTAGGGAGTCAGGCTGTAGCGCAGCGGGTTAAGCGCAGGTGGCGCAAAGCACAAGGACCGGCATAAGGATCCCGGTTCGAACTCCGGCTCCCCACCTGCAGGGGAGTCGCTTCACAGGCGGTGAAGCAGGTCTGCAGGTGTCTTTCTCTCCTCCTCTCTGTCTTCCCCTCCTCTCTCCATTTCTCTCTGTCCTATCCAACAATGACAACAATAATAATAACTACAACAATAAAACAACAAGGGCAACAAAAGGGAATAAATAAAATAAATTAAAAAAAAGAATATAAACTATACCTGAGTTAATCATTAGAAATAGTCACATCCAGGTGGGGGTATAGCATAATGGTTATGCAAAGAGACTTTCATACCTGAGGCTCTCAAGTCCCAGGTTCAGTTCCCCACATTGCCATAAGTCAGAGTTGAGCAGTGCTCTGGTTAAAAAAAAAAAAGCAATGAAAGAAATAGTCACATCCCTCCATCCTCTGGAGTTGTTGCAGTAATTTGAGATACTCAAACGTTATTTAATATGGAATTTCACTGATGTGCAAACCACTGCAATGAATACATATGACCATATGCCTCCATATGTATCACCTTGCTGCAGATAAATAACAGCAGAATCATAGGGTAGTAGAAAGACAAAATAATAAATGGACATTTTAGTGTATAGCACCAAAGCAAAGGAGAGCAGGGAGGAGGTTGGAGGCTAGGGCTGAGGATCCTGGTGCATGGTGGTGGGAAAGGACCTCAGTTAGGGGGTGGGATGGGAATGTTTTGTAGACACCTAACATGAGAAATTATACTCATTTGTCAAGAATGGTACAGTCAACCATAAACCTCCAATAAAATGACTCAACTAGTAATAATAAATGGAAAGGTGAGTTTGATTTGGGGACTCTTGAGGCTGGTGATATGGAGTAAAAGAAATATTGAAGAGAGTATAAGACTTGAGATTCTTTATTGAAGAGAGTGTAAGACTTGAGATTCTTCATTTTTGTGTTCTTGGAACTTGAGCAGTTGTAGGAAATGTGATGTGGTGGATGAACACTTTTGAGTCTTGTTCAAATGAACCCAATTCCCAGTTCTTCAAAGTAGTATTTGGGAGATAGTGATTTACTTATTGATCATTATTGAAGTGAGATAACACTGGTATATAACATTGCCTATGTTTAATATATATAGCTTTATAACTCAGGGTCTTTTGTATATCACAGTATGACCACCATAAGAAGTTTAGTTTTCATCTACCACTATGTAGTTTACCCTTTTGCCTGTTTTACTCACTTCTTCTATCCTTTCTCCTTTGGTAATCACCATTCTGTTTTTAGAGTCCAATAATTTGTCTTTGTTTTGTTTGTTCTTTTGCTTTTTCTTCCACATATGAATGAAATATGGTGTTTATCTTTCACCATCTGAATGACTGCATTTTGCATGGTCCTCTCAAGGTCCATCTGCTTTGGCATCATAAATGTCAAGATTTCATAGCTGGGATTTTTTTTGAATAGCAAAGCTATTATTATGTATCTTCAGTCATGCTTCAGCCAGTGTATATATTATGATGATCTCAGTGCCTTTTAGTGCATACATTTGTACACCAACAAAATTCTTTCACAAAACATTTCTCTGGGGGTCAGGTAGTAGCTCAGCTGGTTAAGCAAGCACACACGGCACAAAGCGCAAGGACAGGCGTAAGTATCTTGGTTCGAGCCTCGGCTCCCCACCTGCAGGGGGGTCACCTCACAAGTAGTGAAGTAGGTCTACAGGTGTCTTTTCATCCCCCTCTGTCTCCCCTCCTTTCTCAATTTCTCTCTGTCCTATCCAACAACAGCAACATCAGTGGCAACAATTACAGTAACGACAACAACAAGGGCAACAAAATGGTAAAAAAAACCCAATTCTCTGTCATTAAATAACACATTGTTATCTTTTCATCTGTTGATGGGTGTTTCTGTGGTTGTTTTATCTTGCCTATTGTAAATAAAGCTGCAGTGAATATAGGGGTACACCTAACATCAGATTGCTGTTGTCATTTTCTTTGTATACGTACCCAGAACTGAAATAGCTGGATCATATGGTATTTCTAGTCTTAATTCTTTGAGCAGTCTCTATATACTTTTTTTTCTTTTTTACATTTTTTTCATTATCTTTATTTATTTATTGGATGGAGACGGAAGGGGGTGATTGAGAGGGAGAGAGACAGAGAGACACCTGCAGCCCTCTTCATCACTCGCAAAGCTTTCTCCCTGCAGGTGGGGACAGAGGGCTTGAACCCGGGTCCTTGCGCCTTGTATCATGTGCAACCAACCAGGTGACTTACCACCTGGCTCCTTATACTCTTTTTATTTTTTTTCATAGTAGTTGCCAGTTTACATCCATAGCAGCAGTGTTTGAGGGCTTCCTTTTCTCCACATCCTTGCCAACACTTGTTTATTATCTTTTTGCTATAAGCCAGTTGTAACAAGGATGATATGATTTCTCGTCATTGTGAGTTTGATGTGCCTTCCCCCGTGCCTTCCCCTAATTATGAGTGTTAGTGAGCAATCTGCTTGTGTATTTCATGTTCATCTGTATGTCCTCTTTGATGAGATGTCCATTGAGCTCCCCCACCCATATTTTGACCAGGTTATTTGTTGTTGTTGTAGCTGAGTTGTTTATATGTTTTAGGTATTAATAATTTGTTGAGTGTTCTGATTGACCAGAGACCAGAGCAGAGCACTGCTCAGTTCTGGCTTATGGTGGTGCTAGAGATATAACCTGGCATCTGCTAGCCACAGGCATGAAAGTCTGGTCTGCTACTTTTGTTATCTCCCAGCCTTGAGATTTATTTCTGAGTGGAAGAAAGAGGACAACCACTCAAATCAAGCATGTCTGGTGCCAGGGATCAAACCTGGGATTTCGTGGATTTCAGTCTTATTCTCTAACTTTGGTCTGTCTCCATGGCCCAAGATGATTTAAAAAATTTTTTTAATTATCTCTATTTATTTATTGGATAGAGATAATCAGGAATTGAGAGGGAAGGGGGAGGTAGAGAGACAGAGAGATAAAATATACCTGCAGCCCTGCTTCACCACTCACAAAGCTTTCCCTTTGCAGGTAGGGATTGAGGGCTAAGATGATTTTTTTGAATAAGAACATAAGTAAAAGTTGATCCTTGAACCACTTAACTTAACCACTTAAGGGCCCAAACACCCACTCACAGACATAATTAGAGGTCTATATATAACTTTATTTACTATTTAGAATTAGGTTCTGCTACATATAACAATAACAAAAAGAAGCTAATTTAACAATGACTTACCAGATATCATATGAGGGAAATCACAGGTAGTCTGTCTAGGGCTGTTTGGTGGGCCCACAAAATTCTTAGAAACATTATTGCTCAGTAGTCCAGGGTGGCAATTCACTACGCAAGGTGTATACCATGCAAGTGACCCACCTTTGAGGCCTGGCACCACATGGAGATGATATGACACTACAGGGAACTCCAGTGCTTTGATGTCTCTCCCTGTCTGTCTCTCTGAATGAAAAAGCAGTTTGGAGAGGGTGAAAATGCACATGTACAAGACTCTAGCAGCTTGGCAAAAGAAATGGTGCTTAACCACAGGGGCAAAACTCCTTCATGGCCCTGACAAGGTACTCTGTATACATTCCCAACTGAACTCAGTAGGGAAAGAGAAATATAAGCAGGCCTGCTTTCAGAGCAGTCAGCAATTTGGAATAAGCTTCCCCATTTCCTACACAATAGTTCCATTTAGATGTCACTTTGCAGAACTCAGTCACATAGCTGCATCTAACTTCAGGGAAGCCTGGAAATTAAGTTTTTCATCTGATACTGCTACTTCAAATAATGTACAGGACTTCTGGAAACTCATCAGAACTCTAGAAATGGACCTACCTTATGACTCAGCAGTCCTTCTCCTAGGGATTTACTCAGGGAAAACAAAACACCTATCTGAAAAAAACCTGTGTACCAAAGTTCATAGCAGCACAATTTGTAATAGCCCAAACTTGGAAGCAATCCAGATGCCCAATAGCAGATGAATGGCTAAGAAAGTTGTGGTACATATTAAGATGCAGCTATTAAAAATGGTGAGGTCGTGATCTGGGAGGTGGTACAGTGGATAAATCATTGGACTCTAAAGCATGAGATCTTGAGCTCAATCCCTAGCAGCACATGTACCAGAGTGATGTCTGGTTCTTTCTCTCTCCTTATATCTTTCTCACAAATAAACAAATAAAATCTTTAAAAATGATGAGGTCTTCTCCTTTGCAATATCTTGGTCAGAAGGCATCATGCTGAGTGAGACAGGCCATTAAAGGACCAATGCCAGGGGCTGAGTGGTGGCACATCTGGTTGAGCACACATGTTATAGTGCACAAGGTCCTGGGTTTGAGACCCCCAGTCCCCACCTGCAGAGGGAAAGCTTTGTGGTGAAGCAGGGCTGCAGGTATCTCCCTGTCTCTCTTCCACTCTGTCTCCCCCTTCCCTCTTGATTTCTGGCTGTCTCTATCCAATGAATAAATAGATAATACAAAAAAAAAAAAAAAAGATCAATACTGAATGATCTCACACGTGAAACTTAAGAACAGGAACAGTATTGGAAAACATAAAGTGAAACTTAGACTGGGTGTGGCATTTTGCAACAAAGGATCTTGGAATAGGAGGGAAAAGGACATTAAGATCTTGTATTTCTTAGATACCAATCAAGGGGAGGTGAGAGATTGTGCCTATGTGTTAAAGACAATACTGGAAAACACTACCCCCCAATATAATTTTAAAAAATGACAAGGGGAAAGGAATAGAGATAATGAGCTACAAAATAAAAATATTTAGTGAAAAAAAATTGTATAGTAAAAAAAAAAATTGTATAGTATATGGCAGTTAATCTCTGCAGAGCCAAAGCAGCCAGAAATGAAAGGATAGAAATTAAACAAATGATAAGTAATTTTACTCTTGGAAAACAAGATAAATTGTTTTCATTTATAAAGATAGCCCTATAGATAAATTGTATAAAAAACAAAGAGAAGTCTGTCTCCAGCCTAATTCTTTGTCTTTAGTTACCATTTCTAGAGACAGTTACTCTGTGTTTACATTATTTATTAGATTGTGTGGAGTGATATATCTTAATGTTAGTTTTCTAATATAAAATGCGGCTGATATGAGACAGAATCAGATATTGCTTTTCTGTGTTGGATAGGAGATGGTACTATAAAGAGAACTGTTAAAGTTGGGCTTAGGTATATGAGTCATATGGAGACATGGAAAACAGATTGAGAATCACCATCCCAAATTGACTCCCTCTGTTATCTTAGTCTCTCAAATTGACTGAAACATTAGTTTCCTTCCCTTCCCTTCCCTTCCCTTCCCTTCCCTTCCCTTCCCTTCCCTTCCCTTCCCTTCCCTTCCCTTCCCTTCCCTTCCCTTCCCTTCCCTTCCCTTCTCTTTTCTTTTCTTTTCTTTTCTTTTCTTTTTGTTTCTCCTCTCCTCTCTTCTTTTTTCTTTTTTCTGAGTTAGTCTTTCTCCAGAGACTTAACAGTTCACAACATGGTAACAAATAGTGTGAGGTAGGTACTACTAATTTGCAATATGTACCTAATCAGAAAAAAAGGGGTCTTTCCTTTACTCTTTATGATTTTAAAAATTTTTCTTAGTTGACAAGGATTGACTGCTCTGGTTCCTGCCATTTTCTACTTTTATTTCCAGTATCATCTTCCATAATTTTTCCCAGTTTTCTTCTCTGCTTTCTCCAGGATGCCAAGCTTTCCCCCCCCTTTTTTTCCCTCCCTCCCTCCTACCTCTACTCCTTCCTTCCTCCCCTCCCTCCCTTCCTTTCCTTTCTTCCTCACTTCTTTTTGCAACAAGATTTGTGCCCTGCATTAATAGTCCCAACTTTTTATGAAATCTGCTACTGTTCTATTATTTGCTTTTCAATCCCATTTTTTATTATTTATTTATAAAAAGAAGACACTGACAAAACCATAGGATAAGAGGGGTACAACTCCACACAGTTCCCACCACCAGAACTCCATATCCCATCCCCTCCCCTGATATCTTTCCTATTCTTTAACCCTTTGGGAATATGGACCCAAGGTCATTGTGGGATGCAGAAGGTGGAAGGTCTGGCTTCTGTAATTGCTTCCCTGCTGAAGAACATGGGCGTTGACAGGTCGATCCATACTCCCAGCCTTCCTCTCTCTTTCCCTAGTGGGGAGGGGTTCTGGGGAATCGGAGCTCCAGGAACATTGGTGTTGTCTGTCCAGGGAAGTCTGGTTGGCATCATGCTAGCATCTGGAATCTGGTGGCTGAAAAAAGAGTTAACATATAAGTTAACTCAAATAAGTTGTTGACTAATCATGAACCTAAAGGCTGTGAATAGTACAGATGAAGAGTTGGGGGGGGGGGTCTCAGTTCTGTAGATAGCTAGTAGGCATATTTTGCTTATATTCCAAAGGGCCTGTGGCTATACTATTTTTTTTTTCTCCCTGAGCCTGAAATCTGATATGCAGGTGGATCCAAGTTATTGTCTGGGGAAATGGTGTCATGGCTGCAAAAAGGACCAGAAAGCTGGATCAGGGACAAGAGTAGCTCCCAAATATGGGAAAGGTGTATAAATACTGTTGACTGTAAACCCCATTGATTTGATGTGATTGGGGGCCCATATTCAGCTTAGGAGCCTATGTGACCTCTATATTTTGAATCCCATTTTAACATCACTGCTCACTCAGTTGACTTCCTCCCTTTCTGCACTCTAAATTAAATCAGACCATAAATTAAATTTCTTTTGTACTTAATGTGTTATTATTTTATATTTATTCATTTAGTAGTTTTATTATTTATATTGGATAGGGAAGAGAGAAATTGTGAAGGGAAGATAAGAGAGGGTGAGAGAAAGAGACACCTGCAGCACTGCTTCGCCACTTACGAAGCTCCCCATCCCTGCCACTGGGGTTTGAACCCAGATCCTTGTATACTGTAATGTGTCTGCTGAACCAAGTGTGTCACCATCCAGTCCCTTTATACTTATTTATGCTGCTATTTCTACACTGGCCTGTTACCTAGAGACTGTAAACTTCATGAGCTTGTGGACTGTATTTCACAGACCACTGTTTGACTGGTTCCTAGAAGCATTAAATATTTACTTAATAAATATTTGGTGAACATGATTACTTTTGTATTAATTTGACTAGGTCACTGGGTGGCCAGACATTTGGTCAAGTCTTATTCTGAGTGTGTCTCTGAAGGTGTTCTGGATGAGATAAAGTTGGTAACTGTGCAAAGCTGACTTTCCTTCTTACTGAGTGTGAGCTTCTTCACATCAGGTGAAATCTTGAAAAGAAAAAAAGGCAGACAGTCCTATGATGAAAAGAGAGCTCCTCTTCCCTGATTGTCTTCAGGGTGGGACAGCAGTTGTTTCCTGCATTTGGGTTTGAATGGAAATACTGGCTCTTCCTGGGTCTTGAGTCTATTGATCTCCAGACTGTAAGTGTATTGTCCATTTGCCTCACTTTTTCTGGCTTTGGGACTTGGCTTGGAATTACATTGTCACTCTCCTGGGTCACCAGCTTGCCAATTGCTTATAGTAATTATATTCATATGTATGATGTACATATATACATCCTGTTGATTCAGTGTCTCAGGAGAACCCTGACCAATATAGTAAATTTCAGTCTCCCATAAAATAGCTGTGAGAGGAGACAGTACTGAAAATACCCAAATGTGGATCTGAAGTAAGGAAGCCATCTTGTGGCATTTCTGGGAATATCATGTGGATATATAGGGAATATTTATCTTTTAGGAAACTAAAGCACAGTAATGGTTCTTCTGAAGTTGTAATGTTTCTTAACATATTTTGTTTCAAAGCCCTTTTGGAAATTTAATGAAGCCTATAGATTTTTTAAAATTATCTTTATTTATTGGATAGAGACAGCCAGAAATTGAAAGGGTGGGGGAGATAGAAAGAGAGAAAGAAAGATACTTGCAGCACTGCTTCACTACTACTGAGATGGGGATCAGGGGCTCAAACCTGAGTCCTTGCACATTGTGTAACCTGTGCTCTATACAAGGTACACCACCACCTGGTCTTTGAAATCTATTAATTTTTTTTTTAATTTTGCTTTTTCCCCCTTTTGTTGCCCTTGTTGTTGTAGTTATTATTGTTGCTATTGATGTCGTCGTCGTTAGGACAGAGAGAAATGGAGAGAGGAGGGGATGAAAGAGGGGGAGAGAAAGACACCTGCAAACCTGCTTCACTGCCTGTGAAGCGACTCCCCTGCAGGTGGGGGGGGTCTATGAATTTTTTATAACATGGCTTTAATTAAATAAATAGAATAGTGTTACATGATAAATCCACTATCAAATATTGATATCAAATAAATGTATGAAATCATATATTCTTCTCTATTGGAGACTTAAAATAGCAAAAAGATATGTATCTTGTCACCAGGATTAGTGCTGATGTTCAGTACCTGTACAGCTCTGCTGTACCCAGTGGACATTTTTTTTCTCCTATCTTTCTTACTTCCTTTTTCTTTTTCTTCTTTCTTTACTGGAGGGATTAACAGCTTACAGTTGACAGTAAAATAAAATAGTTTTTTTTACTAACAATTCAACTTGCTCTAGGTCATCCTCTGCCATCATATTCCAGGACCTGAACACCCCCCCCACACACACACACACCCCACCCCAGAGTCTTTTACCTTGGTGCAATATACCAACCTTCCTTTTTCTGTTCTTTCCTTTTTGATTCAAAATGGATTGAACTTAATGTGCAATACCACAAAATGAATTTAAGTACAAAATAATTTCAAAATCACCAATGAAGCTCAAGGTCTTTTATATGATAAGGATGAGAAAAAGAAGAAAATATGTAGAAAAAAATTAAAAAGCACTAAAGAAAAAATGACATCATTTAAAAAGACAAGAGGATTGTGCCTGCGTGTAAATGTGTTATATAGAAAAGTATTATGTGTAATTTATGTATATGTGTTATATGCAAATACATCTAAGAGGGACTTGTAAATTTTTATTTTTTAACCATTTTATTGAGGGGAGGTTAATGGTTTACAGTATAATTATAAACATGAATTCAGCTTCTCTTCCTTTCTTCTCAGTTTAGACAGCAGTGCTTTAGGTTCAAACCCTAGTCACACCAGAAGCCAGAAGTATACTCCTCTGGTCAAAAAAAAAAAAAGTCTGTAAAGTTCGTTAAGGTGGTGCTAGAAGATAGCTTACAATAGCATGTTCTGGCACTTGGGATCTAGAGAATCTCATATATTCCCTTGGTTTTCTCCAGATATAAGATTTACAGATAACGTCACTGGTGGTAGGAATTGTGTGGAATTGTATCTCTCTTATCCAACGGACTTGTTGATCATTATTAAATCAAGAAAAAAATTAGAATATTCCAGAACACCTCCATTCCTAAAGCCCTTTCACTGGGGACTGGGGGCGGGGGGATAAAGTCTAGTGTTCCTTGCCAGCCAAGGGTCCCTCTGAACTCTAGCAGAGCCATGAAGCTCTCCACCCCACCCTGAGTCCTCAGGGGCCTATATAGGACATTCTGATGTACTCAGTGTGTACTACCCAGGTGACCTAGCTGAATTCCCTGGTCAAGCTCTGCACAATCCAAACACCATGACATAACCTCGCAGAACCTAGACTTAAAGGTACAAAAAGTTCTGTAACTTTTCTATCTGCAAATCACTTAAGAGCAAGGTGCCCAGGACACTTGTCAGGATGAAACACAAAAGGTCTACAAGGAATCTGACATGGAAAGCTGCCTTTTACAGAGAAGAGAGGAAGTGATTATGAAAAAGCCGGCAGTCCTGTGGTCTTAGCTTGCCACCCAGGACCACTGAAGCCATCGCTGCTGCTCCAGGTCTTCTGACCAGGGACAGGCTGGCTGCTTCCCTCCAGTCCCCCCCTACCTGAGAAGCATCCACTTTCTCCTATGCTCTTCTTCCTCTTCCCTCCAAAAGCCCCAGCAACTCTGGGACACACAGCACCCTCAAAACAAAAGGCAGTCAGCCACAGGAAGAGACAAAGGAGAGTTTGGAAAGTAAAAGAGCCTGGTTTTGTTTGTTTGTTTGTTTGTTTTTAAACTTTAAATGTCACCATTCTTTGCTTGAATAGCATCTACCCATTTTTTTTCTCCCCTTTCACACTTTAAAATGGTTTCATATTTCAATGGCTGTGTTTCTGCAGTTGTTTAATTTTGTATCAATTGGTTAACAGTTAAATGGTCCTTGTTTCTTTTTTTTTCTTTTTATTAGGTAGGGAGGGAGAGAAATTGAGAGCGGAGGGGGAGATAGTGAAGGAGAGACAAAGAGACACCTGCAGCCCTGCTTCACCACTTGGTGAAGCTCCCCCCCTCCCCTGGCAGGTGGGGACCATAGGTTTAAACCTGTGACGTTGAGCACTGTAATGTGTGCGCTTAACCAGCTGTGCCACCAGCTGGCCCCCCTTGCTTCTTTCTTTGTGGCACTCCTTTCAGTAACTTACAAGGGAGGTCTGGTAATGGCAGACTCCTTTACTTTTTGTATATTTCCTACCATTTTTGTTGTCCCTTCATATTTTTATCTTTTTTCCCTTTTTATTAGTAATTTAATATTGATTTACAAAATTACGAGATAAAGTAAACAAAAGTACTAAGTTCCAGTTCCAGCCCTTGGCTCCCCGCCTACAGGAGGATTCACTTCACAAGCGGTGAAGCAAGTCTGCAGGTCTCTCTCTCTCTCTTCCTTTCTCTCTCTCTCTCTTTCTCTACCTACCTCCCCTCTCCCCTCTCAGTTCTCTCTGTCCTATCTAATAAGTGGGAAAATGGCCACCAGGAGCTGTGTATTCATAGTGCCCACACCTAGCCCCAGTGATAGCCCCAGAGATAGAGAGGTAACAAGGGTATATATTATTCCTCACTGTTCCCACCACCACAGTTCTGTGTCCCCATTTTCTCCACTAGAAATCGTTCTCTCAAGGTCACAAGTATGGATAGAATATTATTTCTATAACTATATTTGTATATATTTGCCTTCCTCCGCCCCCATGGCCCTGCCTTTTAGGTGGAAAAAAGAATATCAAAGCAAAGAAAGAGTTAGCTAACCAAACTGTAAGGAGAGAAGCCCCAGATAATAGGAGACCTTGAGAAAGTATCCCTCCCTCCCCTCCCCCCAGTGGTGTATTTTATGCTGAGGCTGAACTTTCACAGACACAGCTGTGCAGGAAAAGGTAACAGTAACCATAACAGTAACTAAGGCAACCAGACCCTGAGCAGTGGGTTCGAGTTCTTAACCTTAACCTTGCAGCCTCTGCTTCTGTAGCGAGCTTTCTGCTCTCAGCCTGCACCCTCTTTTTAAGCATCCCTTTGTTAGGGGCACAGAATTCTTTAAAAGCATGAACTCTTTCTGTGGCCTGTTAAGGTTAATAAAGTCCCCCCCCCTTGTTGACTCTATTGGTTGGCCCTGATTCTTGAACCCGCAACACCTTCTCTTCCTTTCTAGGTTACACCTATACCTATTGCTACTTTTGAATGACCTTCCTTTTTTCCTCCCCTCACTGGTCTCCTCTGGTCATCTTCCCTTAACTCTCCTTCCTCGAATGCTATAGCACCTCAAACCTGAGACTCAAGCCTGGACAGTGCACATGGTCAGGCACACATTTTACCTTGTGAGCTCTCTCTACCAAAATTATATTTCAAAAGAGGTCAGTACAAAGGTTGTGGCAGTGGTTAGCTTGCATGGCTAGTCATACTGTAAAACAACCTCCCTGTGACTCTGAAACCACCATTATTTCAAAGTTGTGATAAAAAAAATGGTACTTCCAAGATTTCTGTTGCAAATACTATGTGCTACATGGATAAAAATGTCTTCTCATTTTATTCTTTCAGAAATCAAATGAATCACATGTTTCCTATATTTGTGTTCTATAAGTATTTATTCTTATGTAGTAGATAAAGAAATTGAAAAGATGATTCCTTTGCCTTAACCTGCATGGAACTTGAAGGAATCATGCTTTGTGTACACTGAAACATACAACAGAAATTATATATTTATGGTGTCAGGATATCCATAGTTTATTAATATAATACTTTGTTAATTGCCTGCAAAGTGAAAGTTATTATTTTAGACATTCTGGATTCACTAGTTGAACAACAAATAAAAACATCTCTGCCCTAATATGGCCTCAGACATTTAAATGCACAAATTCTGTTACCATAATAAATCATCATATATGTGTTATCATATATGTATATATTACTTTCTTATTTATATGATAGAAACGGAGACTGAGAGAGAAGGGGAGACAGAAAGCAAGAGAAAGACACCTGAAGCACTTTTCTACTGTTCATGAGGATTCCCCCCAACCGGTGGGGACCAGGGATTTAAACCCAGGTCTTTTTGCATGGTAACATAGTATCAACTAGGTTCATCTCTGTCTGACACTTGTATATTACTTTCTTAAATTTTTTTTTATTCAAATATTTCCTTTTGGCCGCTCAGCTTGATCCTAATTAATGTGTAATATAAATAGGTCAAACTACTGAACTTTATTATAAATACTAATGATAGAACAGAATATATTCTGTTTTTTATGATAATCTTTTTTGATAAATTACTCAGAACAAAGGTTCTTTCTCAGAATGATTGACCTCTGCAAACATAGGTTCTAATGTAAGTCTCTTGTTATGCCTGGAATTTTGTTTTCATTTCTACTTAATAGTCTCAGTTTTCTCAAAGAGATATACGTAGATTAATTAGTACAGTCCAAAAGAATAGTTGTTCTGTTTGCTGCCCTGGGCAGTGAAACAACATACTATTCTGTTTTCTAGGAATCTAGTCCAAAAGGTTTTTGGTAGGAGTCGGGAAAGTAAAAGAAAGGAAAAAGAGAAAGAAAAAAAAAAAAAAAAACAACTACAGTTTTACCTAAAGTGCATAAGTGTAATCTTTTAGGGAATTAGAATTATAGGTGGATGGAAACCCAATATATGCACACATGTTTAAGCTTTCAACTACATGAAAGACTCAGTAGAAATCAAATGACAGAGCCTGCATCTATGCTTTGGATATAGTTTCCATTGTTAGATAGGCTTTAAAGGACAACCCTTAGGTAAAAGTCTTTGAAACAGATATGTGTTACATCAGCTTTTACTGTATTAAACTGGTGCTTTACTGTATAGTTTTAGACATACCTAGCTTCTTTATAAACTTCTACAAATGTTAATATTAAAATATTATTAAAACATTTCAATATTTCTCAGCATGCAAAATTGTATTATAGAACAAGCATTATTAAGTGGTTCAAAACTCTACTTATTATTTTGTCCGGCTATTTTGGTGGAAGCTTCTCTTTTATAGGGATTGCACTGATACCATTCCTTTACAGTGTGGTTTAAATCAAATCATTCCTTATACTTTTAATTTTTTTGGAATTTAAAGATCTAAGGTTATTTATTTTTAATTCATAAAGGATAGTAATAGAATATGAATATAATCATAGGACTTTAGCTTGGCTGAGTTCCCTTGATTTCTAAGTCCTGTTTTTCTAAAAAGAGTTGGACTGGCACTTTATTGTCTTGGAAAACTTGGCAAATGGTGTATGGGGATTTGTAGTTACTACACATCAAAGGATATCAAGAGATATCCAGATGGCTTTATTACTTAACCGACATAAAATATTGGAGACCTACTAGATTTAGGCATTAGTTTCAGACCAGACACTGGAATATTTATATAAGAAGACTGGCTGACTATATGCTTGTTAAGGGCTATTATGAAGTGAATGAAGGAGCATATGTGAGTACTTCTGACAATAAATCTTGTTCTCAGAATGCTGATAGTTTGATTATTGTTTTTGCAGGCAGATTTTCAAGGCATTAGATTTAGAATCCTAACTGCTTCTTCACATGTTTTCATATGTTTTTGATAAATTTTTTTTCATTTATACTTTCTCAACTTTTCATTTCTTGCTAGCAACATTGGGTTTTCTTTTTCAAATGTTGTTACTATAGATAAGTCTGTCTCATTCCAGTGAGTTATTTCATGATTTCATGATGTTTTTTAAATTTATTTATTTATAAAAAGGAAACATTGACAAAACCATAGGATAAGAGGGGTACAACTCTAAACAATTCCCACCACCAGAAGTCCGTATCCCATCCCCTCCCCAGATAGCATTCCTATTCTTTAACCCTCTGGGAGTGTGGACCCAAGGTCATTGTGGGATGCAGAAGGTGGAAGGTCTGGCTTCTGTAATTGCTTCCCCACTGAACATGGGCATTGACTGGTGGATCCATACTCCCAGCCTGCCTCTCTCTTTGCCAAGTAGGATGGACCTCTTGGGAAGCAGAGCTCCAGGACACATTGGTGGGGTTGTCTGTCCAGGGAAGTCTGGTTGGCATCATGCTAACATCTGGAACCTGGTAGCTGAAAAGAGAGTTAACATACAAAGCCAAACAAATTATTGAACAATCATGGACCTAAAGGCTGGAATAGTGCAAATGAAGAGTTGGGGGGTCTCCGTTTTGTAGATAGCTAGTAGGCATATTTTAGATATATTCCAAAGAGCCTGTGGCTATACTAGTTTTTTTTTTTTCCCCTGAGCCTGATGTTTTACTTTGAATGGTCATTCTTCCTTGATGGTAATAAGGTTGAATTCAGGGTCTCATACATGTACTTTACCAGTGAGATATTAAGATATGAGATACCTGCCGCCCTCCCTTTAAAAAAATGTGTGTGTGTGTGTGTGTGTGTGTGTGTGTGTGTGTGTAGAGGGAGGGAAGGAGAGAGAGAGAGAGAGAGAGAGAGAGAGAGAGAAGCAGCAGAGCACAAAGCACTCTTCCACCATCCATAGAGTTCTGACTTTTTTATCTTTGTTGCTGTCATGTGGTACCAGGGATCAAGCCCAACACCTCACAAATGCAGAGCAGGTGCTTTATCACTGTGTCACTTCCATAGTCTTCCCAGTTGTATTTTCTTTCTTTTTTAAATATTTATTTATTTATTCCCTTTTGTTGCCCTTATTGTTTTATTGTTGTAGTTTTTATTGATGTCGCCGTTGTTGGATAGGACAGAGAGAAATGGAGAGAGGAGGGGAAGACAGAGAGGGGGAGAGAAAGACACCTGCAGACCTGCTTCACCGCCTGTGAAGTGACACCCTTGCAGGTGGGGAGCCTTATGCTGGTCCTCCCGTTTTGCGCCACCTGCCTGCTGCGCTACCACCCGACTCCCTCCAGTTGTATTTTCAGTGTCTAGTATGCTTACCATTTTTTAAAAAAATTTTACTTATTTTCCCTTTTGTTGTCCTTGTTGTTTTATTGTTGTATTTATTATTATTGTTGTTGTTGTTCTTGATGTCATCATTGTTGGATAGGACAGAGAGAAATGGAGAGGAGGGGAAGACAGGGGAAAGAAAGACACCTGCAGACCTGCTTCACCGCTTGTGAAGCGACTCCCCTGCAGGTGAGGAGCGGCGGGGGGGCTGTTAAAACGAATTCTAGAGGATAGACCCTCACCCCTTACATTTAGCGCTATAGCAATGGGGGCTTTTAGAATCTTTCTTTGGGGGGGCGAGCAGTAGCACAGCGGGTTAAACGCATGTGACACAAAGCACAGGGATCCAGGTTCAATCCCCCAGCTCCCCACCTGCAGGGGGATGGATCGCTTCACAAGCAATGAAACAGGTCTGCAGGTGTCTATCTTTCTCTCCCCCTTTGTCTCCCAGTCCTCTCTCAATTTCTCTCTGTCCTATCCAACAACAACAATGGCAATAACAACAACAATAACAACGATAACAGGGCAATAAAAGGGGGGAGAATCTTGCGAGGAGCGGCTAATGGAGTAAAATATCTTGCAGCGGGACTTCAGTTGTACTGATAATGCTTCGACACCTTTAGAGAAATCATGACGTACGTGGTTTCTGTTTGTATAACCAGAGCACTGCTCAGCTCTGGCTTATGGTGATGCTGGGGATTGAACCTGGGACTCTGGTGCTTCAGACTATGCATGACTACTTACTTTGGAATTTCTGGAGTCATTGGTTCCAGTTGGCTCTTCCAGGCAACTCAAAGACCTCCAGCAACAGTCTTCAGTAGAAAACCCAAATATGGGGATAGGTGGTGACACACACAGTTAACTGCACACTACTATGTGGAAGGACTTGTGCAAGGGCCTGGGTTTGAGCTTCCACTCCGCACCTGCAGGGGCGATGCTTCGCAAGCAATGAAGCAGGCCTGCAGGTGTCTATCTTTCTGTCTCCCTCCTCCTCTCAATTTCTCTCTGTCCTGTTGGGGATTGGTAGGGGTAGGAAGGAAAAAAAAAATGGCTGCTGGAAGCAGTGGATGAATAGTGCTGGCACCAAGCCCCAGCAGTAACCTTGGAGGCAAAAAGAAAAGCCATTTAGTTTTTCTTCCATCTGCCTCCCTGATACAGGACTCTAATTAAATGCAAGGCTTTCCGTCATGACATGAGTAACAGACTTATCCAAATAAAAGATTAGAAGAGAGTTGTTCATCTGTTGACTGTCATCTATTTCCTCAGGTTGAGTATTTTCATTCCTTGCCAACTAGAACTGGCTATCCACCTTTGGCATTAGTGAAATGATCCGTCCTATCCCCAGAATAATAAGTCTTTCCAAAGACTCAGGAGTCACTGTGCTAACATTATATTAATCTTTCAGGGACTGAGGGGGATGGCTGTGGAAATATTCAATGGAAGTCAGAGAACAAGTTCCTAGCCATGCAGGTTCTGTATGAAACATCAGCAGCAATTATAATGAATGCACTTGACATTCGTGTTGATGACTTTTGCTGGATTCAAAGGAGCAGCTGCCACAGTATAGTTAAAGAGACTTCTTTTGGGGCTTCTTTATTTCTTTTCTTTTTTTTTTAAATTTTTTTATTTATTTAAAAAAGGAGACATAGGATAAGAGGGGTACAACTCCACACAATTCCCACTACCAGATCTCCCTATCCCATCCCCTCCCCTGATAGCTTTCCTATTCTTTAACCCTCTGGGAGTATGGACCCAAGGTCATTGTGGGATGCAAAAGGTGGAAGGTCTGGTTTCTGTAATTGCTTCCCTGCTGAACATGAGCATTGACTGGTGGGTCCATACTCCCAGCCTGCCTCTCTCTTTCCCTAGTAGGGTGGGGCTCTGGGGGGCTTCTTTATTTCTAGAGGAAGTTCTCTCTAGTGGCATTCTCTCTCTTTCCCCCCCACCCCCCTCTTTTATCAGGATTATCACCGAGGGTTAGTGCTTCCATGACTCTACTTCTTCTGGTGGCATTTTTTTCTCTTTTTCCCTTTTTTAAATAGTGAGAGACAAAAATAGAGGGAGAGAGAGAGAGAGAGACAGGAAGAGGAGGGACAACTCAGCAGCACTCCACTGCTTATGAAGCTTCTGCTCCAGTGTGGCTACTGGTGGCTCATCTGGGCTCTCGTACATGTGCACTCCACCAGGTGAGCCGGCTTCTGTCCCCCGAAGTCTTCTACATTACTGAAGTGTCTTCTGGGATTTTGCGCCAACCCATTAGTTTTATTTTGTGTATGTGTTTTCGCCAAGCCTCATCATTTATCTTAGTATTGTCTTAGAAAGAGATGACAGATCATAATTCTAACATTAGGATTCTAATGATCCTACTGGCTGAATTAGGAAAATGTTTAGAGAAAAATGAGGCATTTGAGATGTGTCTTGAAGGGCAGGTAAGCAAGGAGGAAAGATCTTGTTGACCACGGTGTCAAGGAAAAAGTGATGAAAAGATAGGCCAATGAATATTTGTGTATGTCAATGGAATACTACTTAGTTGTTAAAAAATGATGAAGTCATCTCCTTTGCTTGATCTTGGATGGAACTTGAGGACATTATGTTTAGTGAGATAAGTCAAAAAGAAGGGCAAATATCAGAAGATCTCATTTATATTTGGAACTTAAGAAAAAAAGACCAGAAAAGGAAAACAAGCAAAACTTGGTCTGAGCAGAGTGTAGTACCAAAACTAAAGACTCTGGGGTGGGAAGGATTAGGAGGGTGGAAAAACGGTCTTGGGATCTTGATGTGCTTGTGAATGCCAGCAACCTTCCTAACTTCAAATCACTAAAATACAATACAATAAAATAAAATAAAATTGTGTATGTTTAGAAGTACATAATATCAATAGAAGATAACTTGTGAGAGGTGTATTACAACAGAACAGGCACCTCAGAATCAGAAGCAAGACATTTTTTGGCCGGTTATTTGGAAAAAAAAAAAAGCAAAGTAGATCTTAGGTGATTTATTCATTTTAAATTTTTATTTACTTATTTATTATTTATTTGTGAGACTGTAAGTTAATAGGACTGTATATTAACACCATTCCCACCACCAAAGGTCTATGCCCCACCCCCCAGTGAAGCTGAACATCTGTTCTTATTCATTTTTAACTTTAAAAATTTATAAAATAAAATTACTATATATTTTTATATTTATTGGCATTAATAAAGCTAATTTAAGTTTCATTTGCTTATCTTCAAATTATTTCCTTTTATCTGTTACCTAATTTTAGCCTAACAACATCTGAAACATATCTGAAGATAATGTAGTTTTCTAACATTTAAAGATGTGGAAACTGAGATATAAGATTATATGATTAACAGACAGTCAGATGGCTGTTATTCCCTCCACTTTTTTTTTTTTTCTTATTCCTTTATACCAGAGCACTGCTCAACTTTGATTTATGGTGGTATAGGGAATTGAACCTGGGACTTTAGAGCCTCAGGCATGAGTCTTTGCATAAACATTGTATTATCTCCCTTACCCTTTCCAAATCGTTTTATTGAAGAAGGAGTGGTTAATAGGACAGTAGTTGAGACTTGGGTACAATTTTTCATTTCCCTTTGATAAAATGGCCAGGTTTAGAGTAATATCAGATTTTTAGTTCCATGTGCTTGTTGGATTTTGTATGTATGATCCTTGTTGTCTCTCTCCTCCCTAAAATTAGTGTTCCTCTTTTCACCATAGGACTTGGCTTTTACACTGGAAGAGAGACAGCAGTTGAACATTCATGGATTATTACCACCTTGTTTCATCAGTCAGGATGTCCAAGTCCTCAGAATAATTAAGAATTTTGAACGACTGAATTCAGACTTTGACAGGTAACACTCTTGAAGGTGATTTTTCTGTTTCTTTTAGGCAGTTGTCTCATTTGCATTTTACTGAGTGAGGAAGTTAGGTACTAAGTACTTTGGAGAGATAAGTTAACTTTGGTGATAATTTGTCCATAAATAGCTATGATTTTTCTACTCTGTAGAAATATTTGAAGAACTTTTCCAAATTATATCCTTGAGATAATATTTTTATCATGTAATAAAATTGTTGTGAAGATAAATTACCAGGAATGCTGTGCTAGACAGATCAAAACATGTTCATGTAACTCCTTGTCAGATTTAAGTACATTGTCGATAAAAGTGTACTTTCCCAATTTCCAAGTTTGATTTCGACACTATTTCAAATTTAGATCACTTACTTTAGTTCATTTTCCCCTTTTGCTAAAAGATAAAGATCATTTAGTTACCTCCCATTTGACAATCCTAAGTAGAGATTCTGACTATCACTAGCTGTGGATCTTTGAGCAAACCATTGCAACTATTGTCATGCCTGCTGTGTATGTCTTGCTCTTTTATCACTACAGGTTGCAAAACTCTTAGGTGATATTTCCTTTTCTGTTTAGTATCCCTTAACTTTCACACAATGATGTAAACTTTTAATATATATATATATATATATATATACATATATCTATTATATATATGTGTGTGTGTGTGTGTGTGTATGTATCATGTAGGCTAATATATAATATAATAATATATATGTAGGCTTATATATATGTGTGTGTGTGTGTGTGTGTGTGTGTGTGTGTGTGTGTGTGTGTGTGTGTGTATCATGTAGGCTAATCCAGACTTTTATTACTGAGGGGTCCTGTCTAAACTGGGTTGTAGTTTTGTTGACTATAGCCACAAAGATACACTAAGGAATATCTCATTTTTCAGATGAACTTTTCCAACTATCCTCAGTGGAGTAGAATTCCAATTTCGCCTTGGTAGTTTAGATTAGTTACCCAGCCAGAACTGTTACTTTCTTTGCCTTTTTATTCAGAGGCATGCAGTGTCCAGCCTTAACTCCCAGTTCACTGGACTCCTTGTATTCTGGTGGAAACATCCCTCCCTTGAAATGTATATCAAGTTAAAGCACTGTCCTTTCCATAATGGAAACAGTTCATTATAATCAAGCCTGCCTTGAGTAGCTTACTAAATCAAACTAAACAGTGTTATATCAGGGAGTCAGAGTTGGTTTCTGCTGGTAAAGTAGACACTTGGCAGTGTCAGTAATGGGTTGGCTTTTGGTAAGTGAAAGTTTGTGTTCTAAGTCTATGGAAAGCCTCCCATCCATGCCAAGATCACTTTTTTTCATCAGCCTATGAAACATGACAGGGACAGCGAGGAAAAGATATGCACTCATTTTGTCTAATATATATTTGTTTATTTATAAAACTCATAATCTTATCTTCCACTTATTACATGCTTCCTTTAGCCTCTGACACTTTGTTATTTTCCTGGGTCATTTTATCAACTACTTCATAAGAGCTGATGACTTTCAAATTTTCACCACAGATTATTCCTCAGGTATTTTTTTATCACCTCAGTCCTAGATGCTTTTTTGCATATTATAATTATAGATAAAGATCTCTTCCCTTATGGAATGTGTGTAAACTAATTAAAATTACTGAAGAGTATTTAATAGTAAAACAATAAGTTAATTATTTAAAGTGTTAGAAAGTGGAGAATGCTAATATAAGAGGAACTGAGAATGTGGGGTGGGTGGTTATGGTCAGTTTGCATTGTTAACTTGCTTGATGACAATAGACTTCCTTGAGAATGTGAGTTAAGAGCAATTGATTTAGTTGGTGAGGCAGTTAGTCCTGAAGAAATTTGAAGGACAGTGTTCTCTAACTGGCATGTTGAGGAATTAGCAGGAAAACCTGTGTCTGAGACAGAGCGAGTAAAGATAGTAATGATACTTTGGGAGAGGAAAGTAAATAGCTAATGAGGGACAAATGATGTTATTTCTTTTTTAAAAATATTTTTTGTTTATTTTATTTATTCCCTTTTGTTGCCCTTGTTTTATTATTGTAGTTATTATTGATGTTGTTGTTGTTAGATAGGACAGAGAGAAATGGAGAGAGGAGGGAAGACAGAGAAGACAGAGAAGGGGAGAGAAAGATAGACACCTACAGACCTGCTTCACTGCCTGTGAAGCGATTCCCCTGTAGGTGGGGAGCTGGGGGCTTGAACTGGGATCCTTATGCAGGTCCCTGTGCTTTGCACCACCTGCGCTTAACCCACTGCGCTACCGCCTGACTCCCACAAATGATGTATTTCTTTGCAGACTGCTAAAGTATTTACACTATCACTCTGGATGAAAGAGAAATTATTCAGGGATTTGAATGGATTAGTATGCTCTGAGATATATTTCAGGAAGACAGACTGTAATGTTAAGAAGAGATTGTAGGGGATTGGGGAGTGGTGCACCTGGTTGAAAGTACACCTTACCATGCAGAAGGATCTATGTTTAAGTCCCTGCTTCCCACATACAGGGGGGGAGCTTCATGAGTGGTGAAGCAGAACTGCAGGTGTCTATTTTTCTCTCCCCCCCCTCCCCTATTTCTCTCAGTCTCATAACTGAAAGAGAGAAAGAGAGGAAGGAAGAAAGAAAGAAAAATGAAAAATGGCTGCTGAAAGCAGTGGATTCATTGTACAGGCACCAAGCTCAAGTGACAACCAATGGTGGGAAAGAAAGAAAAAAGAAAGGGGGTGGGAGGGAAGGAAAAAAGGAAGGAAGGAAAGGAAGGGAAGGGAAGGGAAGGGAAGGGAAGGGAAGGGAAGGGAAGGGAAGGGAAGGGAAGGGAAGGAAGGAAAGAAGGGAAGATTGTATACTTGAAAAACATTGACAAGACTTACTTTAATCCAGACAAGAGACAAGGGTGCTTAAGGCCCAGGGTGATAGCAGTGTTCAGATTCTGAAAATATGTTGACATAATTTGCCAGTATGTCAGAGGTAAGTGCTAGCTTTCAGAGGAGAGGAAAATATAAGCAACAGGAAAAGAAGTGATCAGTGAGATAGAAGGAAAGTCAAAATAATATGATGGCTTAGAAATCTAGCAACGAAAGTGGGAAAGTGGATGCCACCCATATAAAATGTTCTGATAAGAGGAATATCACAACATCTGAGGACTGATCACTGATTTAGCAGTGGGAACATCTACATTAAGTTTTAGCATGTTTAGGGAGTCGGGTGGTAGCGAAGCGGGTTAAGTGCAGGTGGTGCGAAGTGCAAGGACTGGCATAAGGATCCAGGTTTGAGCTCCCGGCTCCCCACCTGAGGGGAAGTCACTTCACAAGTGGTGAAGCAGGTCTGCAGCTGTCTATCTTTCTATTCCCCTCTCTGTCTTCCCTTCCTCTCTCCATTTCTCTCTGTCCTATCTAACGATGACATCAATAACAACAACAGTAATAACCACAACAACAATAAAAAAAGTTTTAGCATGTTTAAAAGTCTTCATCTTCTCCTCAAATGTGAAATTTTGGGCATTTGTATAACTCAAGATAATTGCCAAGTATTCAAATCCTTGTGTCTAAGTCAGAAATGTCTCTAAAACTCAAAAGGCCATTTGATACAATAAAAAAAAGTTCTGTGGTCCTGGAGGTGTCACAGTGGCTAAGGAACTAGACTCTCAAGCATGAGGTCCTGAGTTCCATCCCTGGCAGCACATGTGCCAGAATGATGTCTCTCTCTCTTCTTCTATCTTTCTCATTACTAAAATAAAATCTTCTTAAAAAAAAGTTCCTTCAGTTTGCCTGCCTTAGTAATTTTTCAGGTTGACTTTCTTTCTCTTCTTTAAAAAAAATTAATTTATGGGGCCAGGTGGTGGCTCACCTGGTTAAGCACTTACATTATAGTGCACAAGGACCCAGGTTCAAGCCCCTGGCCCCACCTGCAGGGGGAAAGCTTCACAAATGGTGAAGCAGGGCTGCATGTGTCTCTTTGTCTCTCTCCCTATCTCCCCCTCCTCTCTTGACTTCTGGCTGACTCTATCCAACAATAATAAAAAAATTTAAAAATTTACTTATTTTGGAGAGAGACAGAGAGAGATCGAGAGGGAAGGAGAAAGAGGGAAAGAGAGAGAAAGAAACCTGCAGTACTGCTTCACAGTTTGTAAACCTCCCCCCCCCCCCTCAGGTGGGGATCAGGGACTTGAACCTGAATCCTTGTGCACTATAATATGTGCACTTAACCATGTGCAACAATGCCTGGTCTCTCAGGTCATTTTTATTTTTTTTTAACTTTTTTTGTGATTTACAAAATTACAAGATAACTGTGGTACAATTCCACACCATTCCTACCACCAGAGATCTATATCCCCATTTTCTCCATTGGAAACTGCAATGGTTCTTCCATGATCACAGATATAGGTTGACTGTTATTTCTACATCTGTCCATGTCTCTCTCTCTCTCTCTCTCTATATATATATATATATATATATATATTTATTTATTTATTTATTTATATATTTATATATTTCCTAATTTTTTATGGTCCTACCTTCTCTCTTGTTCTTTTTTTTAAAAATTATCTTATTATATTCAATAGAGGCAGCCAGAAATGGAGAGGAAGGGCAATATAGGGAGGGAGAGAGACAGAAAGACACCTGAAACACTGATTCACCACCCATGAAGGTTTCCCCCTGCAGGTGGGACTGGGGGCTTGAACTTAGGTCCTTGCATGTTATAACATGTGCGCTCAACCAGGTGTGCCACCACCCAGTCCCCTTCTCTTTCTTTCTAACTTATAGCTACACCTGTTATTACTTCCAAAATGTCTTTCCTTTTTTTCCTTTTCTCTCTCTGGAATTGGAGTTTTGAGCCCTCTAATCATTTCCCTAACATTTCTTCCCCTAACATTTCTCCTCCTCTGAGAATACAGATGAAAATTCTTTTTGGAGTGCTGAAGGTGGGAGTTCTGGCTTCTCTAATTGCTTCTCCACTAGGCATGGGCATCGACAGGCTGATCCATACCCCCAGCCTATTTCTGTAGTGGGGTAGGGCTCTGGAGAAGTGAGGTTCCAGGACATGTTTGGTGAGGTCTTCTGCCCAGGGAGTTCAGGGTGGAATCCTAGTAGCATCTGCAACTTGGTGTCTAAAAGGCAGTAAGACATAAGACAGGACCAAAATGTTTAATAAATAGGAACCAGAAAGTAGGAATAGAACAGGCGATAATAGGGGATTTAGGGTGGTAAGAATCTAGGACATCTATCTTAGATATTTTCCTAGGGACCCATGACTTTAGTAATTTTTGCTTGAGCTTGATAGTTAACATGGAGGTGGGCTAAAAATATTGTCTGGGACGATGTAGTTAGAATTTAGAATAGAGCTAAAAAGCTGAATTGGGACAGAAAGTAGCTCCTGGACTTGAAGAAAATATGTAAGTACAAGGAACTACTACTATGTCAATCTGATTTGGGGCCTATGCATCTTCATATTTAGCACAGGAGCCTGTATCACCTCCTAATCCTTGTCAATGTGAGCTTGCAGT
Organism: Erinaceus europaeus; assembly: GCF_950295315.1. Lineage (NCBI taxonomy): Eukaryota > Metazoa > Chordata > Mammalia > Eulipotyphla > Erinaceidae > Erinaceus > Erinaceus europaeus. The sequence continues at coordinate 26,326,633 of NC_080174.1, read as the reverse complement.
CCATGGTCACAGCTGGGAACGTTCTTCAGGTTATTTTTTGCATGTCATTTCCCTTGGTTATTCAGTTCTGTAAATTAAAAAATATGACATTTTCCTTTCTATTACTTAGTGAAGTTAGTTTTCATATCTACTTTATTCTCACTGACCTTTCACTTTATAGTAGGGATAGTCTTCAAATAATAAGTCAAACTGATATTTCAGTAATTATTTTATTGTCTGAATAATACCGACTAAGGCTTATAGTCTTTTCATTCTTTGCGATATTTAAGAGTATCTCTAATAACTTTTTTGATGAAATGTTATGTGATTCAACAAACTTTATACTTTTTCAAAGTGTCTACTTAGATTTCTAAGCAGCTATTATTTCAAGACTTGATTGAAATATCAGTATTATGTTCACTTTGTACAGGTATCTCCTCTTAATGGATCTTCAAGATAGAAATGAGAAGCTCTTTTATAAAGTGCTAGTGTCTGACATTGAGAAATTCATGCCTATTGTCTATACTCCTACTGTGGGTCTGGCTTGCCAGCTGTACAGTTTAGCATTTCGAAAGCCAAGGTATGTAACAGCTTGTGATTTTGTTTAAGTGTGACATCTTGTGATTTTGTTTTTTGGTAAAGGTTTTACAACTATTAAAATATCTTGAAGTTCAATTTTGGAAAAACATGAGTACACATAACATTAAAAATAGAGTATTTTCTTCTAGGCTTATAATCATTGAAAAATACTTATTCCTTTAAACCATTTTGGGTTTCCCTCACAAAAAATAAATGGCTTGGGAATCGGGCTGTAGTGTAGCGGGTTAAGCACAGGTGGTGCAAAGCACAAGGACCGGCATAAGGATCCCGGTTCGAGCCCTAGCTCCCCACCTGCAGGGGAGTCACTTCACAAGTGGTGAAGCAGGTCTGCAGGTGTCTTTCTCTCCCCCTCTCTGTCTTCCCCCTCCTCTCTCCATTTCTCTCTGTCCTATCCAACAACAACAGCAATAATAACTACAACAATAAAACAACAAGGAAAACAAAAGGGAATAAATAAATAAAATACATATTTTAAAAAGGCTTGTTTTTGGGGGGAAGATAACACATCATAATTAAACTGGTCATTGAGATGTTAATTACTACATTATATATGCATTTTATAGGTTAAAATAGAGATTGCAAATGTTTTTCTAAAAATGAGGAATATATGTTCTAAATTCAAAGTTGGCATTAAAATAGATGTTATGTTGATTTTCCTTAAGTAAATAATAGTAATCTAATCACTTTTAAGAATAAGTAGACTATAACATACATTTTTTCTTAATTATTTGCATACTTTACTTACTATATTACTTTAAACAGTTTTTGAAGGAATTGAAATACATTTTTAGTTTAACTATATCTCAAATTGAATGTACTAGTGATACATTACAATACTGAATTTAAAGATAAAAAGAAATGTCTAAAGTATTAGTTTTAACAATATATCACTTTATTGGGAAATGTTTATAAAACTTTTGTCACAGGTGTACAGGTTTATGGCCTTCTTGTGCTGGATGTCAGCACACCACATACTCCACCAGCTTTCCTCATTCTCCCCCACAGGGTGCTGTATAATCCTTTCTGCCTCTCTTTTAGAGTCCTTGAATCAAAACTTAACTCTCTCTTTCTTTCTTTCTTTCTTTCTTTCTTTCTTTCTTTCTTTCTTTCTTTCAGAAGAGCCCCTTGAAAGTACTCCTATTAGAAGCAATTACAGAAGTCAGACCTCCCACCTCTGCACCCCATAGAGATCTTTGGTCCATACTCCCAGAAGGATAAAGAATAGGGAATCTTCCAATGGAGGGAATAGGCTATGGCACTCCGGTGGTGGGAATCGTATGAATTGTACCCATCTTAGCCCGCAATCTTGTCAATCATTATTAAATTACTACTACTACTACTAATAATAAAGAAGTTGAAAAATAAAACTCAGAGCAGAACTTGGGCTGGAGTAGGTGGTGTGTTACATGAAAGTAAAAGATTGGGGTGGGGTGAAGGTTTAGGTTTTGGAACGTGATGGCAGAGGAGCACCTAGAGGGGGTTGAATGACAATGTAGAAAAATGAGAAATGTTACAGATGTACAAACTATTGTGTTTTACTATTGGTTATAAACCAATAATCCCCCCAATTAAAAAAAAAGTACTCCTATTGAAAGGATTATTTCACAAGTTAAAACCTGGAGATTTCATGATGAATTTCATGTTAATGTATTGATTCAGTGGTACTACCTATTATACTTACACATAATACCTTTTTTATAGAGAAAGGAATTAGTCATATTATCTTGTACATAAGGATAATTAGCTGAACATCTGTGAGTGGCTTCATAGAACATAAATTGCCTTCATAGAACATGCATATATTGTATTTATATATTGACTGTATTAACAGCAGTTAAATATTTTTTCATAGAACATTATTTAGAACTTAGCTGGTAATTGTAAAGAATAATTCTTTTTGGAATATAAAACAATATTTTAATAATATAAGAAATACATATTCATTGTTGAAAAAATAGTGACATACAAACATAGAAGTAAGACACTTGAAAAATACCAGACAAATAAAAATCCCAAACCAGACCATCTATTAGACCTTTTGTACTGTTACAGTGGGAATTTTGAAATGTTCAGAAAGTGAACACAATTATGCCATTTATTATCACCACATCTACTTTGTTTGCATATAGTAGTAGCAATTAGGAACCTACAAGTGCAAGTTAAGGATTACTAGTACTTCAGTACTGAGTTTAATATTGTAATAGAGATATATCTTATAATCTCATACTTACAATATATATCTTCATTAGATGATGCTTTTCTATGACTAGATACTTATTTTCATTTTGAAATTGGCATTAAAATCTAGGTAGGTGTTGGGAGTTGGGTGGTAGTGCAGCAGGTTAAGCGCACGTGGTGCAAAGTGTAAGGACTAGAGTAAGGATCCCAGTTCGAGCCCCCAGCTCCCCAACTGCAGGGGAGTCACTTCACAGGCGGTGAAGCAGGTCTGCAGGTGTCTATCTTTCTCTCCCCCTCTGTTTCCCCATCTCTCTCCATTTCTCTCTGTCCTATCCATCAGTGATGACAATAATAACTACAACAATAAAACAAGAGCAACAAAAGGGAATAAATAAATATTTTTAAAAATCTGGGTAGGTGTCAAAATATAAATTCTTAATGAATAACTCAGCTTCCTCTTTTTTTTTTCCAAGATAGATGCTGGAAGATTTATTAATTGTCTTTGTTTAAAAATTTTGTTTCTTTTGGGTACAGATACTTTATGTAGACTTTTTCAAGATGTCATGGATAATTGTTTTTAAGATGTTTTGAACTATGCTATGAACCATTAACAACCTCCTACCCCCAGTAAATTGGGGAAGGGAATATTTTTTGGTCTTGGTTGAGTTATCTCATTCCATGAGTTTATAACATTTTCTGTTTTAAAGAATTTTGATGAAATTTTTAAAGAATTGCCCCCTATCCCTTTTCCTATGAGTTCTTTTAACTGTGTTTCAGTTTTACCTTGCCTTTAGCAATTAATCCTGTTCTACTTTTGATATTTCAAATGTTCTGTCAAAGTATTCTTGGTCTATTTTGTTGGTATTTTAGTATGTATTCCCAACTATCAATACATTGTAAATGTCTAAAGAGAAAAGATCATATTTTATAAATATTCTTGTGTTTTCCATGCTATTAAGCTTAGTGTATGAATGGTACTACATTGATAAATATTGTTTGCCATCTTGCAGAAGTATTAACTTAGTTGTTTTGCTCATAAACTCTCATAGAAAAACATGCAGTATTAATATGTTCTTTATTTTTCCTGTTGTGTCAACAATTACTTTGTTTATTATGGACACACAGATGCATTTGTGAAACATTAACTCAAGTTAACTGGGTTTTCTAAGTAGGCTAAATACTATATTTATGAAACTTATATGTGATTTCTGCTAAATAAGTGATAAAGTATCCTATATCTAAAGTGCTAGAAATTCAGTGTGTGCCCAGAACTGGTTTAAAATATCAAATTATATTCTTGCCTAAATATTGCATGAAGTAGGAAAATTTGGAGAATGGAAAAAATGTAGGCATATTTCAAACATTCAATCTTTGTGTTAAAATATAAGGATTGCCTAATTCTATGTGTGGACATATAAAACTCTTTAGCAAGCAGTGAAGCATTTCTTTTAGTGTAAAAGACTCTTCAAAGTATAAAGTAACAGTTACTTGGGTCTCTACATTCAGCTAGGTTTTAAGTGTGGAAAACTAGAATGGAAATTTAAGTATCAGATCCAAAAATAATGTTATCACAATCTGTATTCTACACTCAGGTGTTTTGACTTAAATGAATAGAATATGGAACTTTAGAAAATTACCGTGTTTTTTTTTCCAGAAAGTATTTATGAAAGTGCATTGATTGAATGTTATTACATACTCTTAAGGAACCTAAAACCCAGTCTTCATTATTAAAAAATAGTGAAATGTAAAAAAGAGAAGGCGTAGTTCTTTTTAGCAATCACTATATCTCATCTATAATAATATGTTTATTTTTGGACACCATATTTTTGTGGTATCATTGACAGATATCCAGAGAAGAGTGAGCAAAACAATGATATTTATTGATAACTTGGTATGTCTGGAAGAACTGGGGAAAACAAAACTGGTTAGCCTAAAAGAAAAAGACTTGAAATGGATATAACTACGTCTTCAATTATGTGAATAATTTTCATGTAGATAAAAAGTGTATTTGTGAGTCACTTACAGAGGAAAACCCATAAGGTTAACAGCAGATTTCTCTACATAAACACTAAAGGCCAGAAGAGAATGGCAAGATATCCACTGAGCTCTCAATGAGAAAGGCTTTCAACCAAGACTACTGTATCCTGCTAGACTATCATTCAGACTTGACGGGGGCATAAGAACCTTCTCAGACAAGCAACCGTTGAAAGAGTCAGCTATCACCAAGCCTGCCCTGAAGGAAGTTCTGAAAGGTCTCCTATAAACAGATCACCATAAAGATGCCTTATATCAGAACATTCTAAAATTTTAGAATAATGGCATTGAAATATCTTAAATTATAATATAAATAAATGTCAGTGGTCTGAATTTATCTACTAAAAGGCACAGGGTATGAAGATGGATCAGAAGACACAACTCAACTGTATGTTGTCTGCAGGAATCTCACCTAAGACAACAAGACAAATACAGACTCAAAGTGAAAGGATAGAAAACTACCATACAAGCCAATGGACCACAAAAAGGGGCAGAAACAGCTATGCTCATATCTGACATGACAGACCTTAAAATAAATAAAATTTTAAAAGATAGGGATGGACATTACTTAATGCTCAGAGGATCAGTCAATCAAGGGGACTTAATGATTATTAACATCTATGCACCCAATGAGAGGCCATCTGAAAACATCAAACATTTACTGAAAGAGCTACAGCAATATATTAACAGCAACATAGTAATAGTAGGGAACTTCAACACCCTATTCTCTCAACTTGACAGATTATCCAGGAAGAAAAATCAACAAAGAAACAAAGGAGCTAAATGAAGAGATTGATAAACTAGAACTATTGGACATTTTCAGAGTCATTCACATCAAGAAACTGGAATACACATTCTACTCAAGTCCACATGGGTCATTCTCAAGGATAGACCATATGGTAGGCCATAAAGACAGCATCAGCAAATTCAAGAGCATTGAAGTCATCCCAAGCATCTTCTCAGACCACAGTGGAATTAAATTAACACTTAAGAATAAACAAAAACATTAGTAAAAGTCTCAAAATATGGAAACTCAGTAGTACACTACTTAACAACTATTGCATCAAAGAGGAAATTAAGGAAGAAATCAAAATATTTCTAGAATTCAATGAAAATGAAGAAATGAGCTATCAAAATATTTGGGACACGGTTAGAGCAGTATTGAGAGGGAAAATTAGAGCCATACAAGCACACATATGGGAAACAAGGAAAAGCTCAAATAAACAATCTGATTGCACACCTTAAAAGACTTAGAAGAAGAACAAAGAAACCCTAAATCAACCAGAAGGACTTAAATAACAAGTTAGGACAGAAAAAAAATAACATTGAAAATAAGAAAACCATACAAAAGATCAGTGAAGTTGGTTCTTCGAACAAGCAAACAAAATTTACAAGCCTTTAGCCAGACTCACTAAACAAAAAAAGGGAGAAGATCCAAATAAATCAGATTGTAAATGAAAGAGGAGATATCACAACAGACATCGCAGAAATTCAACATATCATGTGAGGCTTCTATGAACAACTATATGCCACCAAGCTAGAGAACCTGGAAGAAATGGACGAGTTCCTAGATACTTAAAAAATTCCAAAATTAAAATAAAGAGGAACTAGAAAATATGAACAGGTCAACCACAGCCAAAGAAACTGAAATATTTATCAAAACCTTCCCAAGAATAAAAGTACTAGACCAGATGTTTTTACAAATAGATTCTACAACAACTTCGAGGAAGAATTAATACCTCTACTTTTAAGACTCTCAAAAGATTGAAGACACACGGATGGATACTCCCTTCCAAAGAAATTGAAACAGTTATCAAAAACCTTCCCAAGAATAAAAGAGAGAGAAAATAACCAAGGCAAGTATTAAGAATCACCTCAGACAGGGATTCTAATATATGCATTCTCTTTGAAAAAAATATATAAAGTATATTTGCGTGGTGTAAGCACAGAATGTAAAAATAAAATCAGTGGGTGAAACTGTTACAGGGATGATGTAGATTTAACATCAATGTCCAGGAAACTCCCCCCACTCTCTTTTCTGATTTAACTGATATTTGAGAAGAGTCTAGTCTGCTTTGTCATTGGAAATATTCATGTGGCTTGGACAGTTATTGATCATACAAATGTAAATGCAATTCTTGTATTGGTTGTAGATGTAAAATAATTGAATTCTGTAATTTCTGTATGTATACTTAAAAAAATAGTCCAGGCCAGGGATTTAGCATAATGGTTATGCAAAAAGATTTTCATGCCTAAGACTCTGAAGGCCCAGGAGCTTAACAGCACTCTGGTAGAAATAAACCAACCTACCAACAAACAATCAACAACAGTGAACCCCCCCCCCCCCAATATATTAAAAAAAAAAGCTCACAAGTGAATATGTCCAGGTATTTGGAACATCTCCTAAAGTACAATTAATGCACACATAATTTAAAATAATCCTGCATTTTGATTTTAGGATTTCTCCAATTTCAAATGGATAAAACATTGGCTACTGGCATTTTCTCACTCACTTGAACTAAGTACATTCTTCTCTCTAGTTTTTAAAACTATGTATTTATTTGTTTATGGGAGAATAAGAGAGGCAGACCAGAGCAACTACTGGGAGTCAAACCCAAAGCCTCATGTTTGCAAGTCCTGTGTTTACTCCTGAGCAGGTCACCTCCTTGCTTTTCTGATCTTTTTTTTTTCAGACTAGTTTTTTCTGTATTTAAAAACTTTTACTATTTTCATATATTTTTTAACTTGGTTAAATTTTAGCTGTCAGAGAAATTGTTGAGAAGAATTTTCTCCTAAAAGAAAGAAATGGGGGAGGCAAGCAGTGGTGCACCTGGTTAAATGCACCTTGTACTGTGCTCAAGGACAAGCTCAAGGAACTGGGTTCAAACCCCCCACTCTCCACATGCAGCGGGGACACTTCATGACTGGATATGCAGGTCTGCTGGTGTCTGTCTTTCTCTCCCTCTCTCTGTCTCAGTTTCTCTCCATTCTATCAAATGAAAAGGAGGGAAAAAAGGGAGAGAGAGAGGAAAATAGTATGCGACATATTTTTCTTTTTCAAAAAAATTTTTTTAGGGAAATGATTTACAAGACTGTTGTCACATGGGTACAGTTTCACAACTCCTTGTGATAGATGTCTATACACCAGCCTCACCACCAATTTAAATCCTTCTCCAGTATTGTACACTGGGTTGCCAATGCCTTCTTAGTGCTCTTCACCCCCCCACCCCCGACCCCACCCCATCTCACCGTCCCCACAAAGCCTCAGAGTCCTTGGGTTTGCTACAGCAGACCACACCTAGTTCTTGTTCTCATGTGGTGCCAGGATGAAACCTAGGCCCTCACTCATCAAAGCACATTTTCTACTACTGAACCACTTCTCTGGTCCTCATCACTATTCATAACAAAATCATGTATATTTAATACCATCTAGGAATTTATATAAACCTTTAAAAAACTTGGATATTTTATAGCTAGTTGCTTTTATAGTTCTATAAATTTATAACTCTTTGGAAATTTATTAACTTTACCCTTTTTACAGCAGAGGCAATTGAACTTGTCAATTTTAGCTTAATGATATATATTTTATAGTACTATTTTATGGCCATTGAAATAAATTTTATGGGACACTTGCTAGAATTCTAAATTATGTAAATATATACGTAAAGTAATTCAAGAAAGGTATTGAATTTCATTCCTTTCTAAGCAAAGAAATGCATTTAACAATATAAATCCTTGTCCTAATATGACTGACTGAATGAATAACTTTTATAATAATTTGAAGGATATATTTGACAAAAAGTGTTGCCTTATGAAATTAAACATTTTTTCTATGAAGTGAGGTAATTTATTTTAGAAGCTGAACATGTATAATAGTTCCCTGATGGAAGAAGTTAATTTTAATTTATGATGTGGCAAATAAATGCCATCTGTCTGATAAATTCTGTGTTAACCTTGGGATTTGTTTCCCCAGTGTTTTCTATAATAGACAGCACTTTGGATTTTGAGTATTAGAGACATATCTACTAATTTATACTTAGCTTCCTTATCACTCATTTTAAGTAAATAGATCAAGTATTTAAAAAAATATTTTATTTATTTATTCATGAAGGTAGAAGGAGAGAGAGAGAAAGAACCAGATATCTCTCTGGTACATGTGCTGCCAGGGATTGAACTCTGGACCTCATGCTTGAGAATCCAATGCTTTATCCACTGTGCCACCTCCCGGACCACAATCAAGTATTTAAATTGTTTTCAGGTACATTTTAGTTCACATTTATTTAAAAACAGTGGTTGAGTTGTGGTACTCAGTGATTGTTTTTAATCCACTTATTTTATAATCGAATAAAATTGAAACAGTAATTTCAAAGGAGTTCACCATTACCCATTTAATAAACAAGAGTTAGGATTTGAACCTGTAGTTTTTTCTTTCCTACTAGACTTCTGTATTCAGTCTTTCCAAAGAAATTGGGAAAATTGTGTGTGTGTGTGTGTGTGTGTGTGTGAGAGAGAGAGAGAGAGAGAGAGAGAGAGAAAGAGAGAGAGAGAGTGTGTGTGTGTGTATGAGATATGAGGACCGGGTGGTGGCGCACCTGGTTGAGTACATGTTACAGTGTGCAAACACCTGGGTTCAAGCCCCCAGTCCCCACCTACAGTAGAAAGCTTTGCAGTAGTGAGTGTTGCAGGTGTCTCTCTGTCTCTCTCCCTGTCACCTCCTTCCCTCTTGATTTCTGGCTGTCTCTATCCAATAAAAAAAGATAATAAAAAAGAGATAATGTATTTTTAAAAAAATGGCTAAAGCAGTTCTAGAGGCCAGAAAATCAAAAATATAGGGGGCTGGAGGTAGCACACTCAATTGAGTATACACATTACCATGCACAAGGACCCAAGTTCAAGCCCCTGCTTCCCACCTGCAGGGGGGATGCGTCGTAAGTGGTGAAGCAGGTCTGCGTTGTTTGTCTTTCTCTCTCCTTCTCTATCACCCCTCCTCTCTCGATTTCTCTCTGTCCTATCCAATAACACTAGCCATCACATTCTCTTAGATCAGTTCTGAATCTTCTGTCTTAGTCTGTTTTCTGTATGAGTTTCAGTTCAGAAAAGCTACATTCTTCCGAGATCAGACGAGATCGGGCGTGTTCAGGGTGGTATGGCCGTAGACAAGAAAAGCTACATTCTTATGGTATAGCTTCTTGGACCTGACTAATATATGTTCTGATTTTTTAGAATCCAAAATGATACTCTATATGCTTATTAATTAGCATTATTTTCTCCAATAATGGAATGTTTATATGTAAAAAATTTAATAGAGCTTTATTATAATAAATTTTCACAAGACTGTTGTTCAATTGACTTTATTTAAAATATTTAGATTTCTTTTGAGAAGTCAGTGACTAATTTAACATGTCAATATAGTTTAAGAAAATATCAAATTCCATTCTTGACCACTCAGTTCTTCTAAAAGATCCTGTCTGTATTCTTTCCCACACTGCTAATTATTCAAAATCTATTTGTTGATTTTCTATTATTATTTTTTCTCACTTTTCTTTCTTAAATAAAAATTTATTGTGGCCACTGCACACCAGGTACTTTACTAATTTGATTATAAGTAAATAAATTACATATTTCCGGGGGCTGGTCGGTAGCACACACAGCACAAAGCACAAGAACCGACTCAAAGCTCAAGAACCAACATAAGGATTCTGGTTCGAGCCCCCAGCTCCCCACCTGTAGATGGGGGGGAAACGCTTCACAAGCAGTGAAGCAAGTTTGCAGGTGTCTATCTTTCTCACCCCCTCTCTGTCTTCCCCTCCTCTCTTGATTTCTCTCTGTCCTATCCAACAACAATGACAGCAATAATAATAACAATGATAAACAACAAGGGCAACAAAAGGAAAAATATAGTCTCCAGGAGCAGTGGATTCATAGTGTAGGCACTGAGACCCAACAATAACCCTGGAGGCACACACACACAGTGACTCTGCGAAATCCCAAGAAAGAAAAACAAGCAATTGAGGTCTGAAACAATAACATATTTTAAAAGGTCTAGAAATGGGGAGCATGGCATGAGATGAGATTTGAGATGCTAGAGGTCATATAGCAGAACCTTATGGGTCATGGTAGGGTTTCATGGTTATTCTTTTAAAAAAATAATTTGTTTGTTTCATATGACGGAGAGAGAGAGAGAGAGAGAGAGAGAGAGCGAGCGAGCGAGTTAGAACACCAAAGCACCGTTTTGGTACATGTGGCCCTGTGGATCAAACCAGGAACCTAAGGCAAGTAGGTCCTGAGCTCTTTCAAGTGAGTTATTTTCTCATGAAGTTGTTCATAACAACTTCAACTATTACTCTTCCTCTCTCCCTCCTTTCCCTCTCTTTTTCTTCTTTTTGTTGTACTAGTACTAGTAAAACAACTAGTAGTATCACCACCAGCAGCAAGAGCAGTAATAGTAATTCAAACACCAGGAAATGAAACAAGGCCTCTTAGATGTGCAATACCATTAAGTGCCTTCCCTAAACCACAATCTTTTTATTCTAGCTACCAAGAGACAGAATAAGGAGAGAAGGAGAGAGGGAATGATAGAGGGGAGAACCGATAAAGACATAGAGTGAAAGAGACCAAAGTACCACACCACTACCCGTGGAGCCTTCCTTCCTTCCTTCCTTCCTTCCTTCCTTCCTTCCTTCCTTCCTTCCTTCCTTCCTTCCTTCCTTCCTTCCTTCCTTTTTTCTTTTGAATGTGGTCCATGAAGAGACTGGCTTTTATTTTTCAAAAAAGGGAACAAAAGCATCTGCACAGGGGAAGCTACCATTCAGCTTGCTGAAATCTGGAGTCAGGCAGTGGTGCACCTGGTTAAGTATACACATTACAGTGCACAGAGACCCAGGTCCTGACCTATGGGGGGATATCTTCATGATTGGCAAACCAGGGATGTTTGTTTCTTCCTTTTTTTTTTTTTTTTTTTGCTGATTCAACTGTTCTTCCTTTATTTTTTTCTTCATCTCTTATTTATTTATTTTACAAAATCACATGTCAGCAGGGGTTTAAATCCACACCATTCCCACCATCAGAGTTCTGAATCTTCAGTCTCCCCACTGCAATCCTCTATCTGTCCACATTTATACATAATTTATACATAATTTATACATAATGTCTGTCCACATTTATACATAATTCCCCCCTTTTTTCCCTGATTCAGTCCTCTCTTCCCCTCCAAGCCACTCATGACAATATAGCTACCTCCATATGTCCCTCTCCTTTTCCTTCTTTCTCTCTGGGTGCTGATGGAGCTGGAGTTCAGAGTCCTGTTATCTTCATCCTGTCACTTCTCCCCCATTGGGAGTATGGATTAAGGTTGTTTTGGGGGTGCAGAAGGTAGGAGTTCTGGCTTCTGTAATTGCTTTTCTGCTGAGCATGGGTGTTGACAGGTCAATTCATACCTCCAGCCTGTTTCTGTTTCCCTAGTGGACCAGAGCTCTGGAGGTGTGAGGATTCAGGACACACTGGTGAGGTCGTCTGTCCAGAGAAGTCGGGATGGAGCCATGGTAGCATCTGTAACTTGGTGTTTGGAAGGTTGCATGACCTAAGTTGAGACAAGATGGTTAATGAACAGGAACCAAAAAGTAGGATTAGAGCACATGAAACTAGGGATTTGAGGGTAGAAGAAAGCTAGGAAGTCCACTTTAAGCATGTTCCTGGGGCCACACAACTATGGTAGTTTTGCTTGAGTTTGATAGCTAGCCTGAGGTTGGATAAGAATATTGTCTGAGAGAATGGCGTCAGAGTAGAGAAAAGGGCTAGAAAGTTGGATTAGGGCAAGAGTAGCTCTTGTTCTTGAAGAAAAAAAAATATATGTGGCTAAAATTAACTATTTACCTCCGTCCATCTGACCCAGGGCCCATATATATTTATATTTTATGTTTTATTTTTATAATTGTATTTAATACCAGAGCCTGTGTAACCTGTAAGTCCCTATTGGTCTGAGCTCAGAGCTGATGGTTACATCTGGGAACATTGCAGGCTGCACGTCTCTGTTTCTTTTACTCTCTGTCTCCCCCTTCCCCTCTCAATTTCTGTCTCTATTAAAAAGAGAGAAAGAGATTAATTTATGGCATAAATTAGTACCAAGGATTGAACTTGTGGACCCTGGGGTCTCAGGATATATGATTCCACTTGCATAAGTGTCCATAAATAAACAAATTTACAGAGATGGAAAGTAGTTTAGTGTTGACCTAGAGCTGGAGGCCTTGGGAATGAGTGCTAATGACTACAGTTTATTTAGGGGGAAATTCTAAAATTGATTGTGGGGAGTTGGGCAGTAGCGCAGTGGGTTAAGCACAGGTGGCGCAAAGCACAAGGACCAGTGTTGGATCCCAGTTCGAGCCCTTGGCTCCCCACCTGCAGGGGAGTTCACAAGAGGTGAAGCAGGTCTGCAGGTGTCTGTCTTTCTCTCCTCCTCTCTGTCTTCCCCTCTTCTCCATTTCTCTCTGTCCTATCCAACGAGAATGACAACAACAGTAATAACTACAACAATAAAACAAGGGCAACAACAGGGAATAAATAAATATTTTAAATAAATAAATAAAATTGATTGTGGTAATTACTGTAAACTATGTGATTATAAAAGATTGAATTATGTTATTCAAACCAGTGAATTGCAGGGTATGCATATATCTCAAAAGAGCTGCCATTGGGTTGGGGAGATAGCAAAGGGCAATCATGTCTGGGGCTCCAAGCTCCCAGGTTCTATCTCTAGAACTACCATAAGCCAGAGATGAGCAGCGTTCTGAGAGCTGTTCTTAAAAAATACATTTTGGGTACTTCTGCTTTCAGGTATATATTTTGCAGTAGTTTATGGATACTTATGTGAACATAAGCTCTCTCTCACAGAAACTGGTGTATATCTAGGTTATGGGACTTTGTTAGAAAGTGAACCACCTGAGATGAAATTAGAGTGTACTATAAAAGGAAAGGTCTCACCCGAGTAATGAAGCTGAAGGGTTGTCATTCCACACGTGAAGTCTTTGGACACAGTCTGAGGTGAAGCATGTTGAGGTGGCAATCGTTGCGTTGGTTAGGTTGTGATCGGCGGATGCAATATTAATTGGTATGGATTGGGAGAGGCATGCGGGAAAGTGGGCCCTATCCAAGGGTTCCAGGACTGGGGGAAGTAGGGGCTCTATAGTGGAGATGTAAGGTTCCTGCTGAAGTACACTAGAGTTTGCAGTGAGTACCTCCCTAACACTTCCTCTCCACTATTCCAAGCTTTGGGTCCATGATTGCTCAACAATTTGGCTTCGTATGTTAACTCTCTTTTCAATCACCAGTTTCCAGATGCCATCAGGATGCTGGCCAGGCTTCCCTGGATTGAAGACCCCACCAATGTGTCCTGGAGCTCAGCTTCCCCAGAGACACACCCTACTAGGGAAAGAGAGAGGCAGACTGGGAGTATGGACGACCAGTCAACGCCCATGTTCAGCGGGGAAGCAATTACAGAAGCCAGACCTTCTACCTTCTGCAACCCTCAATGACCCTGGGTCCATGCTCCCAGAGGGATAGAGAATGGGAAAGCTATCAGGGGAGGGAGTGGGTTATGGAGATTGGGTGGTGGGAATTGTGTGGAGTTGTACCCCTCCTACCTTATGGTTTTGTTAATTAATCCTTTCTTAAATAAAATAAATAAATAAATAATACATTTTGGGAAGCCTTGAAGGTAGCACAGTATATAAGAAGTTGGGGCCCTGAATTCTATCCCTGGTATTGCATGTGCCAGCGTGATGCTCTGGTTCTCTCTCTCTTCTCTCTCTCTCTCTCTCTCACACACACTCTCAGAATGTTTCTCTGATTCTATCTGAATGAAAAGTCAACTCAGTGAAACAGTGCATGTGTAAGACCCCCAGTTTGTAAAAAAAAAAAAAAAAAATCAGAATCTGATAAATTCTCAGCATCACCACTGCTGACATCAGCCCACAGTGATAATCACCTTCTAAGTAGTTTTCTACCATCTATTCCTAACACATTTCTGCTAAAATTAAGATAACAGCAACCACAGACTCTTAAATCATGGCTGTCTTCTGCTCAAATCCTTCTAAAGACTTTCCACATAAAAGCCAAAGCCCTACCCACAGCCTTTGGAGCCATCACTGTCAAGGTCCCTGTTTTTCCCATCACTTTGCTGAGGCTCCTTGCTGTGCCTCTAACCCTCCAAGGTTGCCCTGACCTTGCGGGGGCCTGTCCACTGGCTGTATCTCCAGATGATTGCTTGCTCCTCTCTCTTATATGTTTTCACCCAAATGTCTGCTTCTTGGTTAGGCCTTCTTTGGCCACACTGTTTAGTAAAAAGCACCAGTGGAACTAGTTCCCTTTCCTGCTGATTGTTTACATGATGCTTATTATTCTAAGAAAATTATCTCTGTGGCCCCTGAAGGTAGTCAAGTGGACAAAACCTGGAACTCTCAGGCATGGGGTCTTTTGTTCAGCCCTTGACATCATGTATGTCAGAGTGATGGTCTGATTCTCTTTCTCCATTATCCTCTCTCATAAATAAATAAATAAATATCCCCCCCAAAAAAGAGAATTATCTCCCTCTTAACACTTAACATTTAGTTATTACATATGAGACAGAATTTCACATGAGAAAAAGAGAGACAAACCAGAACACCACTATAATACATGGGAAAATTGAATACATCTCTCTCTTTTCAGTGGAATTTCTTTTGGTGTTGTCTACAATGTTTCCATGTAGTGCTAGAGAGCAAACCTAGGACCTCATACATAGTTAAAGCATGTTTACTTGTTGACCAATTCACTAGCATTTCATGGTTTTATGTATTTCTTTATTTACCAACAGGGTTATATCACTGGGGCTTAGTGCATGCACAGCAAATCCATTTCTCTTCCTGTCAATTTTTTTTCACTCATTATTACTATTTTTATGGAGACAGAAACAGAGAGGGAGTGGAGAGAGAGGAAGAGAGACATCTGCTGCTCTGCTCCACCACTGATGAAGCTTCTCCCTGTACGTGGTGACTAGAGACTTGAATCCTGGTCATCATACATGGTAAAGTGTGCACTCAATCAGCTGCACTGTTTCTTCCTCCCTCCCCTCTAAATGGGTATTCTTAATCGATTTGGGGCATCAGTGAGGCATCTGAAGCAGAGAAATATTAGCATCCAAATAAGCTTTAAGTAATTATTATGATAGCTATATGTGTAAAAAAAAAAAAAAGGAAATGAGGGGACTAGAAAGGTGAAGTCCACTAAAACCAGTATGATATTGGCTCCCATTTTGTTAAGCACGATAAGCAGATTTGGTCCTTTTAGAATATGGAGCAAGAAAATCTAGCAAGGCTGTAAGCTGATGTTCTCAATAGCAGTAATCTGTGCAGTTGGAGATAGCTCCACATTGCCTTAGTCCTGTAATTGTGACTATATGTAGATGAGGTGATACGTATTTATAACACTTAGTATTTCCATTGACTCCAAAGCATCAGCAGGGTGCTAGAAAGTCTGGTTTACACAAGAACTTCTCAAACTGCAAACTAAGTCTGTATAGTTTATTTTTAATCCCAGTCAGGCCTCTTTTATTCATGACCTTTATCCACTATACAGATCCATCCTGAACTAACTCTTTCATCCCCACAAGGAAGAGTCAGCTTAACTATGTTTATTTCTGTATCGTTCCTGCTCACCATTTTTTTAAAAGTTAAATTATTATTAATATGAGGGTGGGGTTCTACAACCCTGTGGAAGCTTCTATTCCACAGAGTTTAACTCCAGCTGTGTTTTGGCTTATCTCTGTGGTTGCAAGAATGTAGGCACTCTGCAATTTTATCTTCCTTATCTTATATATTTCTCTCTATTTCCCTTATTGGCTTAACATTTTATTTCCATGACCTAAGCCTAATATGCTTCTCCTTTTGGATACATTTTCTTTTTAATCTGTTGCAGTCACCCACTTCATCCACTAAAATATTAGCACTCTCTAAAGTTGTCTTCTGGATCAAATTTTCTTTTGATTCTGTTACTCCCAATCCCAACATCTCAGGGCCTTAGGTAACTCTATACTGCAGGTTGCAACACCATATAGTCAGTCACCTAAACAAAACACCTTGGAAATAATTCAGGATTTTCCCCTTTTATTTTCTCTTAGGTGAGCCTTGTCAATCTTAACTCTTCATTATATATTGAATCTCATCTTTTAGATAACCCTTTATCCTTTTTCAGTAGCCTGTCAAAAAGGAATGCCTAATTATGCCATGTTCCTGACCCTCAAATAATTTTTTATATTTATTTTCCCTTTTGTTGCCCTAGTTGTTTTTCTTTCTTTTTTTTAAAATTTATTTTTTATTTAAGAAAGGATAAATTAACAAAAACATAGGGTAGGAGGGGTACAACTCCACACAATTCCCACCACCCAATCTCCATATCCCATCCCCTCCCCTGATAGCTTTTCCATTTCTATCCCTCTGGGAGCATGGACCCAGGGTCGTTGTGGATTGCAGAAGGTGGAAGGTCTGGCTTCTGTAATTGCTTCCCCGCTGAACATGGGCGTTGACTGGTCGTCCATACTCCCAGTCTGCCTCTCTCTTTCCCTGGTAGGGTGGGTCTCTGGGGAAGTGGAGCTCCAGGATACATTGGTGGGGTCTTCAGTCCAGGGAAGCCTGGCCAGCATCCTGATGGTGGCTGAAACCTGGTGACTGAAAAGAGAGTTAACATATGAAGCCAAACAAATTGTTGAGCAATCATGGACCCAAAGGTTGGAATAGTGGAGAGGAAGTGTTAGGGGGGACTCACTGCAAACTCTAGTGTACTTCTGCTTTCAGGTATATATTTTGCAGTAGTTTATGGATACGTGTGAACATATGCTCTCTCTCATAGAAACTGGTGTATATCTAGGTTTTGGGACTTTGTTAAAAAGTGAACCACCTGGGATGGAATTAGAGTATACTATGAAAGGAAAGGTCACACCCGAGTAATGAAGCTGAAGGGTTGTCATTCCACACGTGAAGTCTCTGGACACAGTCTGAGCTGAAGCATGTTGAGGTGGCAAACCTTGCGTTGATTAGGTTGTGATCGGCAGATGCAGTATTATTTGATATGGATTGGGAGAGGCATGCGGAAAAGTGGGCCCTATCCTAAGGTTCCAGGACTGGGGGAAGTAGGGGCTCTATAGTGGAGATGTGAGGTTTCTGCTGTCTTAGGGTTCAAAAAGACAGGGTTCAAAATGGATAGTTAATGTTATCAACACATTATTTGGTAATTGGGTTAACTTTGAAAAGTCCTTTTGTTAGGGTTTGCTGTATAGCACCCAGTATCTTGTATATAGCTGTGCATGCCATTGTTGTTTTTCATTGTTGTTGTTTTAGTTATTGTTGTTGTTATTGATGTTGTTGTTTTTGGATAGGACAGAGAGAAATGGAGAGAGGAGGGGAAGACAGAGGGGGAGAGAAAAATAGACACCTGCAGACCTGCTTCACCACCTGTGAAGCGACTCCGCTGCAGGTGGGGAGCCAGGGGCTCGAACGGGGATCCTTTGGCCAGTCCTTGTGCTTGGCGCCATGTGCACTTAACCCGCTGCACTACCACCAGACTCCTGACCCTAAAATAACTTAATGAGACCCTATCTCAACCAGAAAAGCCCGAACACCTTAGCATCTCATTCATATAGTTGTATAAACTTGCTCCATTACCTACCTCTTCTTTCACTGTTAACTCTTTTCTACTCTTTATATCCTAAATCTCTGGGTTCTTATATGCTTTTCATCACACTGACATATATAGTAACGTATTCTTTTCTCTGTATCTGATAGTCTCTTGACTGCTTTATTCTTGAAGGT
The DNA here is from genome assembly GCF_950295315.1 of Erinaceus europaeus. Taxonomy (NCBI): domain Eukaryota; kingdom Metazoa; phylum Chordata; class Mammalia; order Eulipotyphla; family Erinaceidae; genus Erinaceus; species Erinaceus europaeus. Next base: position 26,308,007 of record NC_080174.1, on the reverse strand, counting down.
AGTTATGCTTTATTATTTCATTACCTTATTTGCCTATTTATTGGATAGAGCTAGAGAGAAATTGATAGGAGAGGGAGATACCTGTATTACTGCTTCACAACTCATGAAACTTCTCCCTTGCAGGTGGGGACCAGGATCTTGAACCTGGACTCTTACACATTGTAACATGTATGTTCTACCAGATACACCCCTACCAAACCCTGTTACTATTATTATTTTTTTACCTCTGCATCAGAAAAATAGAACTAGCACACTAATTGCTGAATTTACCAATAAGCAATAGAGTATAAATAAGTACTGGCAAGTATGTATCTTGGATATGAAGAAGCTTGGTTAAGTCTACTCATTGCTTACTTTTTTCTTTGTCATCATTACCTGAACTTCACTATTATAAGCTGACTTTTTCAGATTGAAAGAGAGAGGCAAAGAGGCAGGGGAAGACATCAAAGCACTGAGGCAACCTCCATTGTGGTGGGGTTCAGGTTTGAACTTGTGTCTTGTTGGATGGCAAAGGGGGTGCATTATCCAGGTGAGCTATTTTTCCAGCTCTCTTTATTGCTCCTTATTAATACTGTGATCTTGGATCTCTAACATCGATTCCCAGAACAATAATTTCTTAGTCTATCAAATGAGTATAGTTATTACATTTAATAAGTTGATATTTCTTTAGGCTATTTAATGATTACAAAGCAGAAATTAAAAACTGATTTATCTGAAGATGTTTGTACTGTTCTCAAATGTCAAATTCTTTTGATCATGAATTTTTTCTAAGTACTGAAACTTAAATATTTATTTATTTATTTTGCTACCATAGTTATAGCTGGGGCTAACCCATTGCACTTGGTGGCCATTTTTTCCTTTTTTTTTTTTTACCCCTATTTTATTTGATAGGTCAGAGAGAAGTTGATTGAGGTGAGGGCGAGGCGGAACCTGTAGACTTCTTTTTTGCTTGTGAAGCTTCCCCCCACAGGTGGGGAACAGGTGCTTGAACTCAGTTCCTTGCAATTGATACTATGAGCAATAGTCATGATTTATAAAATCTACTCAGTAAAATATAAGGATAGAAGAGAATAGATATTATGATTCATGAACTCAAATTATGTTTCATATTACATTTCAAAGGTTATACAAATGTAGATTATATAGAATGAATATCTTAAGCGATAATATATTTAAGATGTCATCAAATTGAAATTCATATGAAAGCTACAAAAATTTGCTTTTTATAAGTATTCATAGGATACAAAGTATGTTTCTATGCTATTCTGCCTCATGAACAGTATATTATTATATATGGCATTTTAAAAGAGATAGAAATATTTATGAAAACATGGAAAGTGTTGTCTAAGCAGTATTTTGAACAGGATAAAGTTCATCAAGGACACCTTACTCCCCCCAAAATCCAATTGATATTAGAGATCTTTCTTTCTTCCTTTCTTTTTCACATCGAAGATGAGCTCACTACTTTTTTCCAGTAAGGGAAATGTGATACTGATATCTTTTATGGTTTTTTTTACAGAGCATTTTTCTATACTGAATTAAGTTTTTAATTTATTGTCTTGGAGTCATTCCTATCAAAATTGTGACTGTCAAATTTTGGTTATGGCATTGCAGTTTCTTGATCTCATACAACGAAAGTAGTGTGCAAAGTTCCATAATAATAGGAAAGGTTGTACTAATGAAATACATTTTACTAGTAACATGAACAAGGAAATAATTTGAACACTACATATATTAAAACATTTTAATATGTGCAATATTAAAAATATATGTATATATGCATATGTGTATGATATGCTTTACATAACATATAAATATACCCTGTCTAAATATAACATCTCTCTTTTGTATTTGGAATGAGCTAAATGCTAAAAATGTATTTATGAATTCTATAGGGCCACATTCTTCATTTCTTAACCAAAGAAAGCCACTAATGACTATGCTGGGAAGCATTCTTTGTGCTGAAAATAGCTGAGTTGTTTAAAGTTGTTTAAAGTTTCACTTACGTGTTGCTATTAAGCTAGTTTTGGAAACCTTATACATGAAGAGTTTCTATTGTCCAAGTATTTGCTGTCACTTTAAATCCATGTAAGACCTTCCTTTTCCTCAGACATTCCTGGTCAGTAGACAAATAAAGCAGAACTGTCAGGCCAAAAGTCAGTCAGGCTCACTGGCTGAAGAGAGGAGAGGTTCAGCATGCGAAACCATCAATGGAGCGGATAAGAGCCAGAGCAAAAAAGAGAGGGACTGCTGGACTGCTAGTTAGCTGTGTCTTCCTAGCTCCAGCCTTTATTGTTTTCTTTATTATCTAGGGAGGGAGAAGGCCACCAGGCACCCCAGGGCTATCAGGATCCCATGCTGCCAGGCTGACCTCTCTTCTGTCTTGTTTTCATCTCTGTCTTCTTTTATTGCTTCCATATATTCTTCTCTCAAATAGCCTGTATGCTTTTGGCTTATATCAGGTGCATTACATCATTTATGTCAGGTGCAAAGATGCCGTGTGTATAACACAGGCCTTGAGGTAGTAAAACCCAAGCTTTGAGCTAATGCTATCAGGAACTTTGAGTCAGGGCGTAATCCTGTCAACAGTACACTTTCTAGTTTGGTACTTTCATTATCAAACTGTAATACAGTGTCCTGTAATTTTTCTAAACAGTATCCTAGTTTGATACTAAGTTATCACTTAGAATAGTTGAATAGCAAACTATTCACACTGAAGTTTAGTTTTGATTCATTTAAGCTGATTTTTTTTTTACTTATATAAAATATTTATTTACTTGTTGCCCTTGTTTCATTGTTATAGTTTTTGATGTCGTCATTGTTGGATAGGACAGAGAGAAATGGAGAGGAGTGTCAGGCTAGCTTTGCGGGCAGGAGAGACAACCAGGGACTCATGGCTGAGTGGTACGCAGTTCAGTCTTTATTCATGTGGAATGCAGCACAATCTAAGCTATCTCTAATCACAATCTTGTCCTTATATTTCCTGAGGTGGAAGAGTCAGGTCCGAAGACGATGTACGTAGGATAGGGGGTGGGGAGAAGGAAAACGTGTGCAAAATAGTGAGGATTAAACCAGTGGAAGGGCGGTGCTTAGTTAACAGTGGTTATGTAAATGGAATACAGTGTTAAGCAGGGGGGATTAAACCAATGAAACAGCAGGGGTCTTAGAAGCAGAATTTAGAAGCATACCAACATTTCCCCCTTTCTTTTTAACTAATGGCCATAGTATCAGGAGTGTGGGGTGAATAGAAACCTATATCATACAGGCATTTTCAAAAGAACTGGCAGAAGACGTGGAGGAACAAGTAAGAGAGCAGCAAGAACCAGTGTGATGCCAAGGGGAGGCCTGAGGGGGCTTTTCTTGCCTCAAATGGCAAGGCCTATCAGGCGAAAGGGCATTTCTTGCCTCTGGGGGTATCTCATGCCTCAAGGGGCGTTTCCTGACTCTGTGGGCAGAGTCTGCAGGTGAGCGGGTGTGGCCTATAGAGTCCCAAGGCTTTGGCTGCAAAGTCCATGCACTGCTGTGGTCAGTCTTTGAGAAACCCAGCAGCGTAAAGGGAAACTGCTGTAAAGTTGTGTAAAGTGTCCAAGATGTGTGCCAGTAAGTTCGATAGAAGTGTCAGTCCAAAGCAGATGACCACGGATGAAATGCCAGGGAACGAAACGCTGCACGTCTGTCTCAATGGGGAAGGTCAACCACTATAATTCTGCTTTTCTGTCGTGGTGAGCTTTGGAGTCTGAATCAGTTTCTTCAGGTCGTGCCAGGTCACATCATTGGTTTCGGGGGGGCTGCTGTAGTCATGCCATCTTGTGGGCAATGTCAGAGAACAGGGGTCCAAATGGATTTCTGGGGGTTCCATTTGAGCAGATGTTTTTTTCATGTGAAGACGACAGCTGTAATTCACTTACTTGTGAAACAAAACTTTTTAAGGTTGTTTAAACAGCAAAAGCTCAGTAGAAGAACCATGGTTAGAAGCCTCAGGTATGAGAATCACTAGCATAATCATTATGCTATCTACCCCACCCATATTTATAGTTTTCAGGATTAAACATTTCACATTTATGCCAAGACGTAAAAAAATTCAAAAGAGAAAAAAACAATTTTTGGATTGTTTTGGGATGTCTCTAGAAATAATGGCTGCATCCAGCATTTTTTTTTTGTAAAGTCAATGTCATACAAAAATTTAGTCATTCAAATCACTCTTTTATGAAACACAACTGAAAGCAGACAGCAAACTTAAGATATTCAGAGAGAATAACGAGGGGGGAATCGAGAGAAAAGCCGTAGGCAGCTTTTACTTCTTTTACCTTGAACCAGATGATCTAGATCTCACCATGTAGCATCATGAGTCCCTGGAGGGTGTCCTAGTACAAAAAGCTCTTTGAAATTCCATGTAGGGTGCTTCTGATGGTTCCTGCTGGATTGCTGCAGGCACCCATTTTAAAAAACGTCTTTACATCGAAGAAAGAATCAAATCAGGAGGGTAGAACTAACCATGTGCCTCCATTCTCAGGGACTGCCAGGGTACTGGAGAATGCTCTTCAAGTTAGAGTAGTCCTTCTCCATGGGAAACATGCGAGAGAAAGTCCAGAAAGTCCAAGGAGAAATCTCTGTGCATCTCTCAAGCTCTACGATCACAGTCATAAGGAACCCAAAGTTCCCGGTCAGGGAACCAAAGTGTGGCCCAGAGCAAAATGTTCCAGAGAAACTGTCTCATGAAGAAAGAGTAGAGGCTTTGGGAAACCTCTTCATAAGTAGAAAGGCATCCCATAGTGGATAGGTAGCCAAGTTTACTTATCTGGGGGGTGGGCAGGTTAGGTCCCACGTTGGTGCCGGTCCCTGTTCAGGCACCATAATGTAGAGCTAGCTTTGCGGGTGGGAGAGAGAGACAACCAGGGAATCATGGCTGAGTGGTATGCAGTTCAGTCTTTATTCATGTGGAATGCAGCACAATCTAAGCTATCTCTAATCACAATCTTGTCCTTATATATCCTGAGGCAGAAGAGTCAGGTCCAAAGAGGATGTACATAGGATAGGGGGTAGGGAGAAGGAAAAAGCGTGCAAAACTGTGAGAATTAAACCAATGCCCTGGAGGCAGGGCGGTGCTAAGTTAACAGTGGTTATGTAAATGGAATACAGTGTTAAGCAGTGGGGATTAAACCAATGAAACAGCAGGGGTCTTAGAAGCAGAATTTAGAAGCATACCATCAGGGCGGGGAAGACAGAGGGGGAGAGAAAGGGAGACACCTGCAGACTTGCTTCACTGTTTATGAAGCGACTCCCCTGCAGGTGTGTGTGTGTGTGGGGGGGACTCAAACTGGGATCCTTCCACCCATCCTTGCTCTTTGCACCACCTGTGCTTAACCTGCTGTGTTACTGCCTGACTCCTGCTGTTCAAACTGATTTTATATATTCATAATATATTTGAATTGTATGAGAATTCTTATGAGTGAGAAATGCTAGAAAATTTATATGAAGACACTTCTTTTATTAAATTGCCTGTTTGAAATAGTGTTTACCGTGTTTTTTTAATGTCTATTATATGAAGATACGATTTGCTAAATTCTTCTCAGCTTTGAAGAAATACCTTTCTTTTTTCTTTTTTTTTAAAATAATTGTTTTATTATTTTTTTAATTGGGGAATTAATGTTTTACATTCAACAGTAAGTACAGTAGTTTGTACATGCATAACTTTCCCCAGTTTCCCATATATATGACTATTTTTAATCTACTTCAATTAATATTTGCCAAATATTGCATAAGGTCATTGTTATAAAGTAATGAGCAAAACAGACATCACTGTTTCATGAATTATGTGGTATAATGAAGGAGCATAACACAGACCAACATGTGATAAACATGGTGATAATAGAAGAGGGGCTCCCACTCTAGATAGAACTGTAATTCAGGTGCAGGTTCCCAAAGGAAATAGCTGGGAACTCTATTATGAGCTAAGTTAGTGCTGCATAATGTCTGTCCTTCAGTTTTTCCCCAAAGTCTTATTGCTATAATAACATAGCTTAAGTTTTTCTACCAAAGCTTTACATTTTTTTTATTGAGGTATCATTGGTTTACAAGGTTTTATGTTTTAAAGGACTTTTTAAAAATATTTATCTATTCTCTTTTGTTGCCCTTGTTATTTTATTATTGTTGTAGTTATTATTGTTGTCATCGTTGTTGGATAGGACAGAGAGAAATGGAGAGAGGAGAGAAAGACAGGGGGAAAGAAAGATAGACACCTGCAGACCTGCTTCACTGCTTGTGAAGCGACTCCCCTACAGGTGGGAAGCCGGGGGCTTGAACCGGGATCCTTATGCTGGTCCTTGTGCTTTGCGCCACGTTCGCTTAACCCGCTGAGCTACCGCCCAACTCCCATGGTTGTTTGTTTTAGTGGTACACTTTTATACCTCTGCATGATTATTTTACCAAAGCATGCCCACCACCAAAATATAACTTTCCACCAAAGTGTTGGAAGCCCTTCACCCTTAAAACATTTTCCTACCCTCACACACTTTCCTACCCTAACATACTATGGTGACCTCAGTTCTGCAGACAGTCTAAGGGCTTGCTTTCCTTTGACTTAGCCTATTTCCTTTCTTTGTTTCTCTGTTTCCCACATCTATCTATTGCTCCTTGAAAGTATCTCTCTCACTTACGCTAGACTTAAGGAAGAATGACAGATTTTCAGTGATAAAAGAAAAGTGAATTTGTGCATAGTCTAGATCTGAGGGAAGATGGACATTATTTAGTTTATAGAATGGAGTTGGAAAGGGTATCAGTTTCTTTGGACCCAGCAGTGGCAAAGTCCTGTGGAAAATTTTTTGGAAAAGTAGCCTCACATCAAAGGAATTTGCTTAAACTGTATTTGGCAGTATACCAAGTGTGCCCTTGTGGCTTATGTTTTTCTATTGATGAATTTTCTTTCTCTGACGAAGGAGGGGAAAGACTACCTAAGGACAGTGTCTGCAAAGCAAATACAGGTTGGGTTTTGCTTTCTTTTCCCTTTTTGGTTTCTAAAGACCTGTTTGTATCATTTTCAGCATATGTAGCTAGATCTTTGTCACTTCTTTTTTTTCCTCCATTGAGAAAAAGAGACTAATTGGCTAAATGGTTTGATCACATGGTTGAGTTTTAGATAAACTAGTCTGCAAGAATACAGACTTCTAAAGTAGAGGCCAGCAAAAGGAAAGACTTCTGGATAAAGGCCCAGAGTTAAGGCTGCAGGATTTACTTTATGAAGGATTTGAAATGAACCTGAAAACAAAGCTTCAGCTAAGAAAACTCTTTTATCCAAAAATGCTGTTTATCAGAAAAATGAGAATGAAACATTTTGAATAAACTTTACTTCAATTATGGCAACAACAACATGATTCATGGCAGCTGTTAAATCAATGTAGAGATTCCCTAGAGATTTGGACTTGGGATCATAGCACACAGTGGGAAAATTACATAGCAATATTTAGAGCAAATCTTAATGGTTTGCAATGAAGTGTTATATGTGTAGAAGTAATCGAATTCTTGTGTGGCTTTGTTTTCATTGTTGTTTCTTATTTTTAGTGTCTTTAACTTCTTCCTTAGAAAGCAGGGGCATTATTCTACTACATTTACACCATCTAATGTCTATTATTTCTGCACTTGGATCCCTTCATACAGTCAGTTTACATTGGGCACAGATAGATTCTCATTCCACAGAAATCAAGTAACTGAAAGATTTTTCTTCCCTTTGTATTGCCAACAAATGTTTTTAGGAAATACATGTATTTCCCCTTAAATGTAAGATACTTATATACTGTTTCCCACCTGTACTTCATTGTTGTTATTGATAATTTTGAAATGCAATCTGAGAAACCAGCTTAGATGTAAGAATAAGTCATTATGATAAAGTTTGCTAAATCTAATGGGATGGATGCTTACAATTTGGTACTAATGCTGCCCCCCCCATCATTGTTGTGGTTATTATTGTTGTTATTGATATCATTGTTGTTGGATAGGACAGAAAGAAATGGAACGAGGAGGGGAAAACAGAGAGGGGGAGAGAAAGACCTGCTTCACCGCCTGTGGGGAGCTGGGGGCTTGAACCAGATCCTTACACCGGTCCTTGTGCTTTTTTTTTAAATAGGGGTTTGTCATACTTTAACTACTTTTTGGTGTCTTAATGTCCTCATGTCCCTTACTGTTTTATAGCTGTGGGATAATTTCCTAACTCTAGTGTCATATTAAAATAATTTTTTCTCTGTCCTATCAGATATTTATGACTATATACAAATAGTTTATTCAAATGAAGTTTAAACACAAATGTCACCTAAGGGATTAAATGAAGTAAGTAAAATTGATTGGTTTTCTTTCTTGAAAGAAAATGGTAATTTTTTTCCTTACCAGTATCTCAGAATAATAGTAATATAGGCCAAGAACTATATCAAAATTTCACAGGAAATTTTGAACACATCTTTCAAAGTCTTCTAAACACATCTATTTTATTATTTAACAGCCATTATTGATGATAAGTAAATATGACCACTCACATTTTATCTGTTTTTATTCGTAAAATTAAAAAAATAATTATATTTAGCAAATTTTGACTTTTTCTTTATGTGTTCTTTGCTGCATTATTTTAGTATTTCTTTTTTGTTTCCATTTAAAATATTTAATCATCTTTGTTACTCCTTTAAGACTGTTGCTTAAAAATTCTGTATAATTGATTTAAATATTATACCAAAGTTAGTCTGATTGAATATATATAAACTATGGCATAATGACCAGCAGCTTTTGACCTGAGAAAGATTATACTTCTTCCTCTCAAATTATTATAAGGAAATATTGTTTCCTTTGACTTTTATTTCTAAAAGTAGTAGACATTCTTGTTCTTTCCTGATATGACTTTTTGAAATAAATGAAAATATCATTTTTCAAGATATTAAGACTTGAACTTTTATTCTCTTGAGTGAGATTTCAACAAAATAAATGTTTATCTTGTTCTTGTAAATTGTAAGTATTTATGTATACAGCCCAAATACATAGTCATATTATAAACAATGGGAAACTTATGAAAGAATAAAACAGTATCATTAGTGTAAAGGATGTCTGTCATCCCACTGATCACTAGGGTTGATTTGGCTGATCTGGCTAGCTGGGTTGGTGTCCCCTTCCTTCCGCATTGCTCCATGTGAGTCCCTCCCCAAGCTGCATGCTCTGTTGAAGAGGATGACCTTCTCTTAATGGAGACAGATTGGTCTTCAGTCAGTATAGTATATATGAGTAGCTGTGCTCCCCAGCTGGAACCTCCAAACAAGTTCTCATGGCTATTTTCCATTCTAGTATAAAAGGACTGGCAATTCAGATCAATTGCACTTGCCATGACCTGTGTAAAAGAACATTATAATTGAAGTTAAATAGGGCCAGCAAAATAACTCGCTTAGATAGTGTGCTGCCTTGCAACCCAGGCTTAAGACTTGTCCCCACCACATTGAAGGAAGCTTCAGTGCTGTGGTCTCTTTCACTCTGCCTCTGTCTCTCTCTTAACAAAAAAAAAAAAAAAGGAATGGAAGTTAAACAGTGAATGCTTTCACAGTTCTTTTGGACTCAGCTAATAGTGTACATTTTAAAAAGGAAATTTTGGCATGGCAGACCAAAAAACTTTTAAAGGGTAATAGTAATAAATGAATAAATACTGAATAACATTGTCATCTTAGCGGCAACTCTAAGAAAAGAGATAAAGTATGATCAGACATGTACTTTGGTATAGTAGTCTTGGGAACTAAGTTTTCTTTCATTGTTGATGGTTGGTAAAAAAAAAAATTGGATCTATAAAGTAGAGAGTTTTCAGAAAATTATAAGATGTTTTTCTCGGATAAAGCTAATATAAACAAAATCACTGACATAGAGTTGCTGAAATCTGAGGCTCGTAATTCAGTCATCTATATAATTAGTTGAGTGACCATAATTTGATAACTGAGGAAGTTACATCATGTGGTTATTTTTAAATTTGGACCTATCTTAAAAGGTATGCGTGTAAAAACACTTCTAAAATCACTCAAGTAGTAGTATATTTTAAATTAAAGAATAATTTCTGGGAGAAGTGATATTTCTTTTTATCACCTTTTCATTCAGTATTAGACTTCTGAAATAGTATGTACATACATTCATTTATATTTTTATTTATTATTTTTTATTATCTTTATTTATTTATTGGATAGAGATAGCCAGAAACAAAGAGGGGAGGGGTGATAGAGAGGGAGAGAGACAGACAACTGCATCACTGCTTTACCATTTGCAAAGCTTTTCCCTGGCAGGTAGGGTCTGGGGGCTCAAACCCAGGTCCTTGCATATTGTAACATGTGTGCTCAACCAGATCTAGCCACCAACACCACCTAGCCCCCAAATTAATTTATTTTGACTGCTTCATTGTGGTACATTACATGCATATAGTATTCATTACTTATGAAGCCCATTTTGATGTAGATGGAATCTGTGATTGATGATATTCTAAAACTCAGATGCAAATATAATTTACAACTCTTTGATGAAGAGCCTTAAAAAAGGGAGGGGATGGGATGTAGAGGTCTGGTGGTGGGTGTTGGTTGTAGCCAGGTGTCGGGCTGTACCGTGGAGAAGAGAGAGAGAAGGTCCGGAGCAAGTGGGGTACACAAATCTTTATTATAGGATCGGGGGGGGGGTGGCTCAGGCCACGTGGAGTCAGCCGACAATGGCCATCCCCACTACCTCACCAGGGCCGAGAAAGGAGAGGGCCAGAGAGAGAGAGAGCCAAAGGAGCCCAGAGAGAGAGAGAGCGCGAGAGGGGGAAGTGAGGGAGTTTTTATTGGGCCATAACCAGGGATGACGTGTGGGGGCAGGATTGGTTGAAGGGGGCACTGCTAGGATTTCACGGGGCGTGGTAAAACCTGGGAGCGGAGACTGCATCAGAATAATTCCTCAGCATCATCTCCTCCTTTCCCTTTATATCTAAATGGACACAGTAAAGAAAAATGGAATGGAGCAGGCTTAAATGTTTTTAAGGAATGCCGTGCTCAGGTGGGAAGATGTAGGACTTTCTGTGGAGGAGGGAAGGCTTAAGTGGCTGCCAACCTTGTGAGACTTATGCGTCCTCCTGTGCTCAACCCCTCTTTAGAGAGAGAGACTTACCTGGAGGGACTCATCTCATAGGTTTAAGCGCAGCCTGCTCAACCGTCTCTTCACAATATCTCTACATCTTTTCTATCTTTCTATCTAGTCATAGCATAACAAAACAGGAAGGGACAAGTAGGGGGGTAGTAAAGGCCAGTGTGATGTGAAGGGAAGGGTTGGTGTGTAAAGGAACGTTCCCTGCTTGGGAGGGGGGAAGGGGCAAGGGTACATAATGAGGGGGAGGCGGGAGGGCATGACCCACCAAACAGAGGGGCTATTTGGCATTGTATAGTCCTCAAAGCAACAGTCTGTAAAGTCTATGAACTACTCAGGATCAGTCTATGAAAAGCCAGCAGCGTGAAGGGAAATAAGCTGCTTTAAAATTGTGTAAAATGTCTATAGGGTATGCCAGCAAGTTCGATACAAGTCTCAGTCCAAAGTAGATGGCTAGTGGAAGAATTGGCAGGGGATGAGACGCTGCATGAGGGAGGTCAGCCGCTAGAATTCTGCTTTTCTGTAGATAGCCAGCTGGAACCGCTAACACGTGACAGGCAAATCAGAAGCAGGAACGGCAAGCAGGCATTAAGAAAGTTCTGTCCTTGGAGTCTGTGTATCAGGTTCTTCAGATCACGTTAAGTGACATCTAGGGTTTCGGGGGGTGTGTCACTGTAGTCGTGCTGTCTAGTGGGTGATGTCAGGTTGTGCAGGGGTTCAGATGGTTTTTCTGGGATTCCTGTGAAAGAAACACAATCTGCTTCTCGTGGTTAATTTGAACTTGTAACAAGTTATAGGTTAATTATAGTAGATACCTCAATGATTATAATTGGTTTAAATCTCTTTATGATTTTATTTAAAGGTCATCTAATGTGATCTCCTGTAGCAGTCTCTACAGCAGGATCTTGAGACCAATTTTAGTTAAAATGTGTATTTTAAACAGACTCAATTTGCTTAGAAAGTTAACGCATTTTCGTGACAATGATTTTAACATTTACAGTGCCAGATTGATGCCAGATCTATTGTGGATTAATTTCCACAAGATAGTTTACAGGGCACTTTTGGGGGCCCTCCAAAGGTGTCCTGTATAGAGAATTTATATTTTAGTTTTGGGAATGTATTGTCACGTTAAACATTTAGACTTTTACCTTAAATAGTTACCTTAGCATATTAATTTTTACCTTGTCTGCTAATAATGTAGCTGTAGGGTTACACTTTTGACCATTAAGTTAGTGTTACCAAACTTGAGACATACCCATAAACATTTAGTTATAACACACTGGAGGAAAAAGAACTTTTGTTATAAAAACATATCATTTTAAAAACAAATTTATATCTCTCATTAGTCACACAGTTTAAGACTAAACACTTACATATATACCAAAACTATATATACAAATCAAAAGAGGGAAAAAAAAATTTTGGATTGTTTCTGGACGTCTCCAGAAACTTTAGCTTCGTCCAGCATTTTTATATAAAGCCAAATACCTTTTAGAGTACTCTGAGCAGATGGGTCATGCAAAAAGTATTTTAGTCATTCAACACACTCACTCACAAAACACAACTGGCCAGTTATAACATAAGACATTCAGGGGAAGGGTAGGAGAGAGGTCTCTGTGAGCCGTATTTTGTAGGTTCTGCCATGTTGTGTTATGGGTCCTGGGATGTATCCTGCATCTGGTCCTCTTGTAGTATTTCTTGTTCTTCAGGGATAACAGTGCCATCCTGTGGGTATTGTCAGACATGGCGGGCAGGAACCCAGACAGGTTTAGAGAAATTTTGAGGGAAAACGCATGCAAAACCTCTTCCCATGGTCAATAGGGGGTCAGCCCCTTTCCAGATTTTATCGAGTGGGTCTTTCCATTTGACCTTAATGGATGGGAGGGTAGATGGTGTTTGCCAGTGAAGAATAATAGGAGGTAGGTTCGAATTATTGTAGATATTAAAGAGATTTAATGTAGTTAAGGCTTTTGCTAGCTGGATATTGGGGGGATATGTTCCTCCTTTATCTTTATTCAATTGAGTCTTCAGAGTTTGATGGGCCCTCTCGACAATGCCTTGTCCCTGTGGATTGTAGGGAATGCCCGTGGTATGAGTATGGAGGTGGGGTTGCCCTGACGAGACAGGATTGCCATGACTGGAGGCATGTCAGCTCTAACTGGAGGTGGGGTTGCCCTGACTGGAGATGGGGTTGCTCTAACTCGAGGCGTGGTCGCAGCTTATCAGGATATTGGTTACACCAACGCCCTTAGCGACTGCACTGAAAGCAGGCCCTTTTTAATTACGTGGGGTAACTGCATAAACCTGTGTCAAAGCGGGTGCCCCATAAGAGCCTGATGTAAGTTCCTGTGTCGCTAAAAGCCAATTATCTGGGTGTAGGTGTTTAAGACTACGCATGCCTGACGGAATTGTGGGAACATGCCATCCCAGACAATAGAGCGTAGGAGTAGAGAGCGAACTTCAGGATTATAAACCTTTCTCTCTAAGCTTGTCCTCACCCTTGAGATGAAGTTCGCTAATGATTCATCAGTGCCTTGGTGAAGAGAGTTAATGGGAGCTGAAGAATGTACATGGTTGGGGTCACCCTTTCCCATGCTTGTGTTGTGCAGATGCGTACCTGTTCAAAATAACTGGTTGGAAACCTGGCTTCTGCCTGCTGAGTTCCTGATTCAAATGCTCCTGCTCCAAACAAAGCATCAAAATTCCATTCTACTTGTTTGTTACTATTTTCCTGCGATTGTCTAGAGCATTCATCACAGAAGCATGCTTTCCATTGTAGGTAGAGGGGGTCGTGGGAGTACAGCACAAGCCAGGTCTTTCCAGTCCTGGGGGGTGTTAAGGTGCTGGTAAAAACTCCTTAAAATGAATTTAGTCCATGGCGCATGAAAACCGTCCTCCCTGACGGCTTGTCTGAGTTCTCTGATTTCTTTAGAGGTGTATGGGTGCCACACGTGAGGATTTTGTCTAGAGGGGGCCACGTTTACCGGGAAGGTGTGGATTTGGTTCGATGACACTGGAGAGAGAGCTACGGAAGTGGAAGGTGCCGTGGAAACTGCTGTAGTGGCTGCAATGGAAACAGAACATGTATCTATGGAGACGGAGCTCTCTGGGTGGACTGCACATGGTTTAAGGTCTTTAAATGCTGAATAAATATCCTTTAACTCTCGTATCTCAGCCACAAGGTCTCTTAATGGTGAGCTGTCAGCAGGGGGAGGATTTCGGGAAGCAGGAACCAGAACCAGGTCAGCAGAAGGCGGGCTTAGAGGAGCGGAAACCAGAACTGGACCAATAAGAGGCAGGCTTGGAGCGGAAACCGTAACTGTACCGGCAGGAGGCAGGCTTAGAGGAGCGGAAACCCGAACTGGACCAGCAGGAGGCGGGCTTAGAGGAGTGGAAACCGGAATTGGGCCAGCAGGAGGCAGGCTTAGAGGAGCAGAAACCCGAACTGGGCCAGCAGGATCAGCTGGGGGCGGGGTCAGAGGAGGAGCCGCCAAACACGTGTGCATGTCTGTGGAAACAGAAGTTTTGGGGCTAACTGCTGATCGCACACTTATGCTTTAACTCTCGTATCTCAGCCTCAAGTTCGCTTACCCTCGTGGCAGAACACCTTGTACATATCTTGTAAGTGGTAAATATAGCCATGAGAACCCACGGTGTAGCAAATATTAAAGTGTGTCTGATATCAAGAACCTGTCCCAGGAGAGAAGGATATAATGTCTGGGACACCTCCTCATAAAATGAAAAAATCCCATGGCGGAGAGAAACGTGGGGCCACAGAGGTGGGCGGATGCCACTTACCTGTGTCTGGGTGGCTTTTGGGGACCTCAGGCCGGGCCATCCAGCGGGGCGTGAGTGCAGGACACAATGGGCGCCAGGTGTTTGTTGTGGCCAGGTGTCGGGCTGCACCGCACAGAAGAGAAAAAGGAGGTCTGGAGCAAGTGGGGTATTATAGGATGGGGGGGGTGGCTCAGGCCACGTGGAGTCAGCCGACAATGGCCGTCCCCACTACCTCACCACGGGGCGAGAGAGGAGAGGGCGCAGAGAGAGAGAGATCCAAAGGAGCCCAGAGAGAGAGAGAGAGAGCGCGAGAGGGGGAAGTGAGGGAGCTTTTATTGGGCCATAACCAGGGACGACGTGTGGGGGCAGGATTGGTTGAAGGGGGCACTGAGGTGTGGGGGCAGGTTTGGTTGAAGGGGGCACTGCTAGGATTTCGCGGGGCGTGGTAAAACCTGGGGGTGGAGACTGCATCAGAATAATTCCTCAGCATCAGTGGGAATTGTGTGGAGTTGTACCCCTCCTATCCTACGGTTTTGTTAATGTCTCCTTTTTAAAATAAATAAATAAATAAATAAACGTTTCCTATAATCATGTTCACATAATAATTTTTCTTTTTAACAACATTTTTTTCTGCAAAAGGAAGAAATCAGGCATATGTTTTGTGTCATAATGATCTAAATATACATGTATGCTGATTGATTAAAAACTGTAAAAAGCACTGGTTGTTTAACTTCAATGTACTCTTTATCTTTAGATTGGTATCAGCCATCTTGTTATGTTTCATCAGTCTGCATCCTAAATCCATGCAACCATTTCACAAGATAAAAAAAATCTGTATAACAGTATAGTTTCAGTTCTCTATGCTATGTTTTATTTGGACACATATATACTATTTTTTATTATTATCTTTCCCAAAAAAAGCTCTGTTTTCCACAAGGGCTGAACCAATTTATAGTCCCACCAGCAGTGCAAAAGTGTCTCTCTTTCCCCACATCCTATCCAACATTTTTTGTTACTGTCCTTTCTAATATATGACATTCTCACAGGTGTATATTTTCCATTGCTATGCAACTAATGCATACTGAGCTGGTTAAGGCAACATTAACTCATTACTGCTCTGTACTATAAGACAGAAGAAATATGACGTGTTTTTTAAAATATTTATTTATTCCTTTTTGTTATCCTTGTTGTTTTATTGTTGTAATTATTATTGATGTCATCATTGTTGGATAGGACAGAGAGAAATGGAGAGAGGAGGGGAAGACAGAGTGGGGGAGAGAAAGACCTGCAGACCTGCTTCACTGCCTGTGAAGCAACTCCTCTGCAGGTGGGGAGCTGGGGGCTCAAACTGGGATCCTTACGCTGGTCCTTGCACTTTGCGCCACCTGTGCTTAACTCGCTGCACTACCGCCCGACTCCCATGACGTGATTTTTATTGGGTTCATTGCTATGGATCTCAAGGCTAAAGCCAACAGGTTAACCAGACTGTGTACTTATCTGGAGATGTAAAGAAAAATCTGCTTCTACATCCTTTTTTGTTTTTTTTGTTTTGTTTTGTTTTGTTTCAGTTTCTTATGATTGTAGGACTGAGGTCCCTGTTCCCTTGTTGCCTGTCACCCTGGGCCTGCTCTGTGTTCCAAAAAGTAGCTGTTTTCTTGCCACATGACTCCTACCTAAATTTGCAGCAATGCTTGACTTTTCCCTGTGACCAGATGCAGATATTCACTATCTCTAAAGAATTCAGGGCCACCCAAATAATCTTATCTTCTAGTCTACTTTACTATCTAACATAAACTAATCTGAGTAAAGTTCCTTATATACACACAGTTCTGCAGATGCAAACACCATGAAGCTGTGAAGTCTTGGAAACTGTTTTAGACATCTACCCACTGCAGTATATATTTTTTTTCTCAGAAGTAAGGCTAGAAATACTTTTGTGCTTGCTCTCTAATAAACAAAACAAATCAACAAGATTGCAGAGTAAAACTAAATATATATACATATGCACACACACACCACTTATAGAACACAAGATATTATAATAGTTATATAATTTATACCTCAGGCTCCAAGGTCCTAAGTTCGACCCCCCACACCACTGTAAGCCAGTGCTGAGCAGTGCTCTAGTAAAAAAAAATGAATGAGGGATTCAGGCGGTAGCGCAGCAGGTTAAGTGCAGGTGGCGCAAAGTGCAGGGACCAGCGGAAGGAACCTGGTTCGAGCCCCCAGCTTCCCATCTGCAGGGGAGTCGCTTCACAGGCAGTGAAGCAGGTTTTCAGGTGTCTATCTTTCTTTCCCCCACTCTGTCTTCCCATCCTCTCTCCATTTCTCTCTGTCCTATCCAACAATGGCATAAATAACAACAATAATAACTACAACAACAATAAAAAAACAAGGGCAACAAAAGGGAAAATAAATTTAAAAATGAATGAATAAATAGATATAATAAATAAACTGATTAGTTAAAATTGAAATTCTAAAAAATCAATCATATTAGTAATGCTCATATGTTATATAATAATAAAATTAATTTTACTTTTGAAAGTCAGTGGCAGGCACCAGATAGAATGTCTACATTATCATGCATGAGGAGTTGGGTTCTTGCCTCATTTCCTCGCCTTTGGGGGCACATTTCATGAGCAGTGGGGAAGTGCTACATGTGTCTTTTTCTATCTCTCTCTTCCTGTCCTCTCTGTACTTCTTTCTATATCAGAAAAAAAGAAAGTAAAGAAGAAAGGAAGGATCGAAGGAAGGAAGGAAGGAAGGAAGGAAGGAAGGGAGGAAGGAAGGAAGGAAGGAAGGAAGGAAGGAAGGAAGGAAGGAAGGAAAAACCTCCAGGAAAGGTGGAGTTGGCATACATTCATCAAGTCTCCATGATAGCATTGATGGCAATAAATAAATCTTTGCAAAGAAAGAAGGTGGCAGAGACAATAGGGAATTTACCTTCTTCCCTGGTCTCAGTTAAAAAAAATTCCACTTAATAATTCCATTGACCCCTGCACCTTCCTTCTAGGTTTTCCCCAACTTATAGCGTCTGTCTCATCCTAGTTTTACTTCTACATTAAACCAGATTGAGGCTGAAAATACTTTAACTATTTTATTTACTGTTCTTCCTAAACTTTATAAACTGTTCTTCCTAGTGTCATCTTATAATTTCCCCTCAATGGGGTTATCATTGGGACCTGGTGTGTATAACACCACTGCTCCTGGCACTTTCCTTCCTTTCTTTTTCTTTCCTTCTTTCTTTCTTTCCTTCTTTCTTTCTTCCTTCCTTCTTTCCTTCCTTCCTTCCTTCCTTCCCCTTCCCCTTCCCCTTCCCCTTCCCCTTCTCCTCCTTCTCTTTCTTCATCTTCACCTCTTCCTCCTCCTTCTTTATTGAAGATGAGAGGTAGAGAGAGGGCAGGGGAGAGAAGGGGAAAGATAGACTGACAGACAAACAGACAGGCAGACATATAGAAGCCTCAGCACAGTTCCACTGCTTGTGAAACTTTTCTCCCTTACAAGCACTCACATGTGCCTGCCCAGGGCTCCAACTTGGGTCCTCATTCATGGTAACCTATGCTCTTTATTGGGTAAGACACCACCCAGTCCCATCTTATAATTTGTGTTTTTTTTCTGAGACATTGTAGCTCTAAAACTGTTAATTGGTTCTCTCATTGTTTCTCAAATTCTTTGAGAAAATTGTCTCAAGAACTGTGCTGCCTCTGTATTAATATAAATATCTCAAATTGCTGATACTGCAGCCCCAGATGTTCCAGATTTTGGAACAAGGCATTAAGTGTGATCCCTCCTTTTATTTTTGTACATTAATCTGTTGCTTTGTTTCTTACTTTATTTGTGATTAATAGTGATATATAAGGTTGTTAAATTATACTGCCCCACCAAAGTTCTATGCCCGTATCCCTCATAATAACTACCATAGTTCTCACAGTCTTAGAGACAGTTCCTTTGATTTCTTTTTGCAAGTTCATGTGTTTCAGCTCTGTAGATTCCACGAGTGAGTGCTATTATTTAACACAGACTTTGCCCCTAAACTTTAATTTCTAGCTTGTTTCATTTTTAGCCCTCTCCCTCCATTATCTTCATTGACCTCATAGTTCCTGTGTGTTCTCTATTTCAATTTTTTTTACTGTAGTACTTTGCCTGCTATTGGATCTGTTAGTACCATAATTTTGTCTGAATTATCTTCCTTTCTCCTTCTATTAGTTCCTTCTATTTCTACCATACCCTTTCTTCTCCTTATTTTGTTTTATTTTTACGAAATGCAGAACTACCGACTTAGAAAGTTCATACTTTAATAATCTAGTTGTAAATGAAAAATTACATGACAACATAAATGTTATGTTACAGAAAAATACCAAAGTTTTATGAGATTACAGAGAGATTTCCAAACTCAGCTTGAATGTGCATCAGCAAGTATTTCCAAGAGGATGTAACACTTGCACTGCCTCTGATAAGCAATTAGGAACTAGCCTAGCAGTGACGAGGAGCTGGAGGTATTGGAAGGATGCCTAAGGGAAACTTTTTAAAAGATCACCCAGAGTTGGAAACCAAATAGTTCTCAGACTGAATTAGTTGTTTAAATTCCAAGAACGAAGTTGGGACCAGAAATGGAAGGAAGATAAAGTCAAAAGGTCAGACATTCAACAGAAACAAAATACTGAAGCAAAGTAGATCTTTATAATGAGACCAAGAGTGGGAGTGAAGCAGGACGATTAGACTATGGTGGGCGTTATGCCAGCCCCCCTGCTCCATAGCTGACACTATGGTCTATTTACATAATCATTGTTTTGCCTGAGACCCGCCCTAACTGCAGGGTGTTGGTTAATCTCACTGGTTAGAACCTTTGCAACAGCTGCTATGGAAGCTTTCTATCTTCACACTCTTTTCTCCATGCCCTCTCCTAGCCATTTCCTTTTCCCACTTGCCACTTCCAGTTAAAGATATATGTATATGTATATGTATATGTATATGTATATGTATATGTATATGTATATGTATATGTATATGTATATGTATATGTATATGTATATGTATATGTATATGTATATGTATATGTATATGTGTTGTCTTTGATCAATAAAGGCATTGCATTGCGTTCCCGCTCTGCCACGAGTTCCTGGTCCCTCTCCCGCATCGTTGAGTAAGCAGCAGCCCAGCATGGCTCCGGTCGAGTTCTCTCCAACCCTAAGAGCACATCCCCATGAAGAAACACCCAGGAAGCTAGCCCAGCAAGACTATAATTTAGACGGAGTGTTTTTGAACATGAAGAATGTCAGTACTGAAGGCTTAAGCAAAAATAAAGAAGAGTGTGCAAAAAGGAAAAGGATGATCTGAGAGTGAACATGTAAGGGGGTAAACTGGACTAGAGGACAAAGATATAGATACTCTTTTTGCTAATGAATAGTGAAAATTGAAGGAAATTTAGAGATAGATTTCTATGACCCTCAGTTTTATCTATGGAGTGAAAAAAAAGTGTTTTCATCTAATGAGGGTATTCAGGTGTGGGGGTAGGGAGTAGAGATATTATGAAAATAGCTTTTGTGAATAATATTAATAGTTAGTAGAAGGCATTTGTGGAAATGACGTTGAGTTGTGAGGATATATATACATATATATCTGACTCTGGAGAGAACAGAAGTTCCAGACCAATGTGGTTAAATGCTGTTTTCAAATATCACCCTGCAGTCGAATCTGAGGAAAAGGTCTTAGCTGGTTTTATATTTGGACGTTTTTAGAAAGGAGGTGATGGAAATAGAAAAAGGCAAGGGAGTTAATGAATGGCAGCTTCTTTGCCATGCTTACAACCCAGGTGTCAGCCCGGCCCCCGCTGTCTTAAAGGAAGCTTTGGTGCTGTGGTCTCTTTCACTCTTTATCTCTGCCTCTCTACCTCTTTGTCTCTATATTAAAAGAAGAGGAAGAGGAAGAAGAAGAAGAGATGGCAGGATGGATGCAATAGAGATGAATAAAGAAGGAAGCTTAATCAGGATAGATAATTTGGAGGAGGGATATAAAAACAAATGTCAAAAGACAAGAAACCCTAGTGAGAACAAAGTGCAGTCTACCAGAAGTGTTATACTTGAAAAAGTGTATATGACATAGTAGGTCCTTACATCACAGACTTGACTGAAATTGTAGATAGATAGGTAGATAAAGATTATATATATTCTTCCAGCAGAAGTGGATAATTATAGGTTCTTTTAGCACTTTTTTTTTATGTTCCTCAGAGGTAACAGCTGCAATCAACCTGTGCCTTTTTTCTGCTTCATGTTCCATTAATCACTAACTAAAAGGCTCACAGATGCAGTGTAGAATGTTGGAGTCTGGAAAGGGTTAAGAGCACATGTGTGAGAGAGCAGCCTGATTCAGGGGTGTGGTAGCCAAGCAAGGGGAAAGCAGTGTATCTCTGCAAAAATGTGGTTCAGAGCCAGGTGTTGGAGCCCAGTGGGGGTGAGGAGGGCATCCCTGTAGGTGGGCTTCCTACTTCAGAAACTGGAGAGCTTTCATGAGGCAAGTGGAGTATCCACACAGGAAGGGGGCAACATTGTCTTCATACAAGAAGACTGATCAAATACAGTGGCAGTTATAACCGAAAACTGCATGTTAGAAAAACGCACTCTATTTTGTCATGAAATAAACTTCATTAGGGATGTTATCTGAGACAACACAAAGAAGTAATATTATCTCATCTTATAAATCTGCTCTGAGAGCAGAATATATACACTGTTAGAGATTATGAGAAAAGTTTGAACTGTGTACATGAGAAAATGATTCACATTTAAAGTGTTCTCAGTTCTAACAGAAAATAGATATGAAAGTATGAGAATCTGTAATTGGCATGTTCACAGTATTTTGAATAAATATGTTTAAAAGAAATTAGTCAACAAGAACAGATGTAGAAATGGTCTATTATTTCATTCATGTTTAAAATAATAATGAGAGAGATAACTTAATGCTTATACAAAAAGACCACTGGTAAAGGAGGAAAGAGAAAGAAAGAAAGAAAGAAAGAAAGAAAGAAAGAAAGAAAGAAAGAAAGAAAGAAAGGAAGGAAGGAGAGGAGAAAGGGAAGGGAAGGAAAGGAAAGGAAAAAGGAAAGGAAAGGAAAGGAAGGGAGAAAAGAGGAAGGGAGAAGAGAGGAGAGAGAAAGGAGAGGAAGAGAAGAGGGAGAGGAGAGGGAGAGGAGAGGGAGAGGAGAGGGAGGGGAGAGGGGAGAGGGAGAGGAGAGGGGAGAGGGAGAGGAAAGGGAGAAGAGAGGAGAGGGGAGAGGAGAGGAGGGGAGAGGAGAGGAGGGAGAGGGGAGAGGAGGGGAGGGGAGGGGAGAGAGGAGAGGAGAGAGAGGAGAGGAGAGAGAGGAGAGGAGAGAGAGAGGAGGGGAGGGGAGAGAGAGAGGAGGGGAGGGGAGAGAGAGAGAGGAGAGGAGAGAGAAGAGGGGAGGGGAGAGGAGAGGAGAGGAGAGGAGAGGAGAGGAGAGGAGAGGAGAGGAGAGGAGAGGAGAGGAGAGGAGAGGAGAGGAGAGGAGAGGAGAGGAGAGGAGAGGAGAAAGGGAGGGAGGGAGGGAGGGAGAGGAGAGGACAGCATAAGGATTGGGTTCGAGCCCTCGGCTCCCCACCTGCAGAGGAGTCGCTTCATAAGTGGTGAAGCAGGTCTGCAGGTGTCTATCTTTCTCTCCCCCTCTCTGTCTTCCCCTCCTCTCTCCATTTCTCTCTGTCCTATCCAAAAACAATGACATCAGTAACAACAGTAACAACTACAACAATAAAACAAGGGCAACAAAAGGGAATAAATAAATTTTTTAAAAAAGGAAAGGGATTTAGTGGTACACCTGGTTGAGTCTATATGTTACAGTGTGTAAGAACTCAGGTTCAAGCCCCCAGTCCCCACCTGCAGAATAAGAACCTTCACACTCAGCGGGACAGTGATGCAGGTGTCTCTCTCCACCTTCTCTCTCAATTGTCTGTCTCTGTCCAATAAATAAAATATTTAAAAAGAAGCAAGCACATAAAATAATAAGGCCTGGGCAGGTAGGTGGCACAGTGGATAAGGCATTGTAATATCAAGAATGATATTACAATGAATCCTTGACATTGCCCATGCCAGTGTGGTGACTTGATTATTTCTCTCTCTAGCATTAAAGAATAAACATAAATATTTTTTGAATAATGGTGGCCAAGTGGATGTGAACCCAGTAGAATGTACACAATACCATGCATAATACTGACTTCAAACCCCTACCCCCCATCTGCAGGGGGAACGCTTGACAAATGGTTGAGTAGCATTACAGGTGTCCATCCTCTCTTCTTCATCTTCTATCAAAAGAAAAAGAAAAAGAAGGCGGTCGGTGGTAGCACACATGGCGCAAAGCACAAGGACTGGCTCAAGGATTCCAATTTGAATCCCCGGCTCCTCACCTGCAGGGGTCTCTTCACAAGTGGTGAAGAAGGTCTGCAGGTGTCTGTCTTTCTCCACCCCCCGCCTTCTGTCTTCCCTCCTCTCTCGATTTCTCTCTGTCCTATCCAACAACAACATTAATAACAACAATAATAACCACAACAACAACAAAACAACAAGGGCAACAAAAGGGGGTAAAAATAACCTCCAGGAGCAGTGGATTAGTGGTATAGGCACCCAGCCCCAGCAATAACCCTGGAGGCAAAAAAAAAAAAAAAAAAAAGAAAAGAAAAGAAAGTAGTCACTGGCACAGTGGAGTTATACATTAAAAAAAAAAAAAACCTTAATAATGATAAATAACTTTGTTTTCTGAACTATTAATTTTATGGCTCTCTATATCTGTTGAAGATTAATGTTCCCTAGCCTACTCAGCAACAAACAAGTATGTGTCATCTTTCTACTGAAACTCTTTTGTATATCTCATTGAGGTTTCTGCTCAGGGGAACATTCCAAGGAGTTTTGCAGATTATTCTCTTAAAATGGTTGACATTGATGGGACATTATAGACCATTTGTTGTTCTCTTTCCAGGACTCAGCATTTTGCCACAAATAAATTTCTGATCCTGCAAGAGATTAAAGATGTCCAAATGACTCTCCCATTGAAAATATACTCATATCTTTGTATAATAAATCTTAGCATTTAACTAATGTAAATTTTAGTAACATTCTTATGCCTCTTAAAATGCTATTTCTTCAGACCAGTGTTACTCTGAAAAACCTTGGCTAACTAAGAAGTTCCCAAGAAATATTATTTAATAGTATATTGCCAAGAACATCTTAAATAAGTCATCAAAACTGCCCTATTAATATGTCAAATATATTTCATCTTAACGTTATAATGCTTACAATCCTGCCAGTTGTGTAGTGGGATATGATAGGAATCCAAAAGAAATATTATAAAAAGCTTATAAAAAGCTTACAGTCATCTTTGGAGAAGCAAAATAAATTCATATGAAGTGGCAAAAATACCGGAAAAGATTTAACTTAGTGCCAAATGGCAAAATTATATATTTTTTAATCAGGTATTACTAACCTACCTATAGTGTTTGCTATCCTAAGGTAATATTTGGTATAAGTCTGGGTTTATTTCATGTGTGTGTATCTTTGTACACTACTTAAAAGATTTGATTATATCATAGTCTTATTTTATAACACTGAATTCACTACATATTTTGCATAATATGCATCAGGATTACATATATGTATGTATATAAAATCTCTGACTAGGGAGACTGCATCAAAGTTATGCAAAGGTTCTGTGTCTGAGGTTCAATTCCCAGCACTAGCATAAGCCAGAGATGAACAGTGTTCTTCTCTTTCTTACTAAAGTAAAATGATATTTTACTTATTTATTTTTAACCAGAGCATTGCTCAGCTCTGGCTTATGGTGGTGCTAGGTATTTAACCTGGGATCTTGGAGCCTGGGACCTTGGAGCCTTGGGCATATAAGTCTTTTGCATAACCATTATGCTAAAAAACAAATAATATTTAATAGAAAAACTCTACATAAGGAGCTTGCTGCTTTGTATATGTTTACTGGGGTGGTGGTGACATAAGTATATGAAAAATAAATAAGATAATTTTAGATACAAGTATAATGAAGATAATGGTGTTAGAGTGAAGGTATTTTGATTGTTGTCAATGAAGAACGTCAATCTGAGGAACTGAATTTTGAATTGAAGCCTGATTGACGATAAGTAGATGCTTAATTGTTCAGTTGAGGACTCAAGGGAGGATTTGACAGAACTTTGAGAATCATCATTATAACCGTTATAATTAAATTTTCATGTCAAGCACATTTGAGAAGTCAGGCAAGATGACAGTTGAGAGTGGTTTTTGCCTTTTGTCAGATGTCAGTTTTCAGTAACCTTTGCTGGTAAGTGTTGCTTTGAAGTGAGAACAAGAAAGTCTTTTTAATGGTTTGAGTCGAAAATGGAGGCAAAGAAATATAGGCAATAAGAACATGCAAATCTTTGAAGAAAGTAGGACAGAGGTTTTTGGTTTTGTTTTTTTTTTTCTTTTGTATCAGGTTTTGTGCATATAAGAATGATCCAGTAGAGAAATTGACACTGAGATGTGATAATTGCTGGAAGGAAGCCTTTGAAAAGCTGAAATAAAGACTTGCTAATGGAGGCGGCTATGCTTGTGTGGGAATAGGGAATATACAGGAAACCTATGTATTTTCTGTTCATTGTTGCTGAGAATCAAACATTATTCTAAAAAAGTAATGTCTGCAGATAATGGAGTTCTTTTGCTTATCTCCAGGGTTATTGCTGGGGCTCAGTGCCTATACTAAGAATCCACTGCTCTTGGCAGCCATTTCCCCACCCCACCCCCCACCCCCGGTTTTTATTGACTAAAACAGAAAAAAATTGAAGGGGGAGGGGGAGATGGAGAAGGGAAAAGAAAGACACCTGCAGACTTGCTTCACCACTTCTGAAAGGGTCCCCCACCCCCCGCTGATAGGGAGCTGGAGTTCCAACCAGGATCCTTGTGCAGGTCCTTAAGCCTTGTACTGTTTGCACTTAACTGGATACTCCACTGCCAGACTCCCCAGATTAATAGAGTTTTTACTAGAGAATTTTCTTCTTATTGCATCATTTTCTATTTGAAATTTAAGATTTGCTAATCAACTGAGAGTGAGAGGGAGATGAGTTGTAAGAGATGTAAGGGAAAGAAAGGTGTGAATCGATCCTGTCAGAGAGTGGCAGGCTGAATTTGCTAGGAAATGTTAGTGTCAAACTTAACTAGAGAATTGTGCTTTACTAGAGAACTGAAGACTTTGCTGGCTAGGGGGCCAAGCAGTGATGCACCTGGTCAAGCCACACACTACAGTGTACAAGGACCTGGGTTCAAGCCCCTGATCCCCACTTGCAGGAGGGAAAGCCTCACTAGTTGTGAAGTAAGGCTACAGGTGTCTCTCTGCCTCTTTCCCTCTCTGTCTTTTCCTCCTCTCTCCATTTCTCTCTATCTATAATAATAAATAGAAATATTTCACACAAAAAAACTTAAAAAAGATTTCACTGGCTATATATAAAAAGTGAATGTTAACATTATTTTGTAATTTTTCTGTAATAATGCCTTGACCAAGTAGTAATAGTAGGAATTCCTATTATGTAGACTATGATCTTGAAATACCTGTATCTTTTTTTTTATTCCCTTTTGTTGGCCTTTTTTTTTTTTACTGCTGTAGTTATTATTGTTGTTGTTATTGTTGTCGTTCTTGGATAGGACAGAAAGAAATGGAGAGAGGAGGGGAAGACAGAGGGGGAGACAAAGACAGCTGCAGACCTGCTTCACCGCTTGTGAAGTGACTCCCCTCCAGGTGGGGAGCCAAGGCCTTGAACCTGGTTCCTTAGGGGGATCTTTGAGCTTTGCACCACACACTTCTAACCCGCTGCACTACCGCCCGATTCTCGTCTTTTTTTTTTTTTTTAATCAGTGCTTTAACATTGTTTCACAGAATGATCATTCTGGAGTATTTTCATACCCACACTTGGTGCATGTAAGTCACCACATCCTCTGGCCTCTTGGAGAAGTGACTTATTTCAAGCCTGGGGCAAACATTTTCAAGACTCGGTGAGCCTCTCTGTCATCATATAATTTTGTAAACCATTATTCAATTACTAACTTAAAAAAGACACAGTAGGGGCAGTGGTACATCCAGTTAAATGTACACATTACCAAGGCAAGGACCCAGTTGGCGCCCCGCTCCCTGCCTGTAGGCAGTCCACTTCACAGAAGGTAAAGCAGGTCTGCATGTGTTTTATCTTTCTTTCCTTCTCTCTATACCTCCGTCTTTCTCAAATTCTCTGTGTCCTATCTAATAAAATGGATGAGGTGGGCTGGGGGGGAATGGCCTGTAGAAGTAGTGGATTCAAAGTGCTGGCACCAAGCCCCAACGACTGGAGGCAAAAAAAGACAGTAAACTATCTTATAACAGAGATCAGCAAAACTTGAAAATTACTGTAGTGAGGCCCAGTGGCAGCACACCTAGCTGAGTGCACATGTTACAGTGCTCAAGAACTCTGGCTCAAACTCCTGGTCTCCACCTACAGGGGGGAAACTTTTCAAGTGGCGAAGCAGTGCTGCAGTGTCCCTCTGTCTTTCTCCCTCTCAATCACGCTGTTCTGTCTGGATTTCTGGCTGTCTCTATCGAATAAATAAATTAAGATAATAAAAGAAAAATGTTAAAAATAAAGAGGAAATTACTTTAGTTACATTAAAAGAACTTGGGTTAATATGAAGGATTCCTCACTGGCTAATAGGTGTCAATTTGAATATCAGTAAAGGTAACTGTGATGGATTAAAACACATCTAATATGTTTCTGTCCATGAGTTTATATTACATATCAAAAAACCTATACACACGTATATAAAACTTAGTAGAAACTTTTGAAAGATTGTGACAAATGACCTTTTTATGTTAAAAAACTGCTTAAGAAGAAAAATCAAGTTTTTACACTTCCTTATATCAGCCTTTTCACTGGGTAGTCAAACAACAAAAATGATGAACTTTCTCTTTAAGCAAGTGTCCCAAAAAATAAAAAATGATTAATAAAATTGGAATAACACCAGTTTAGTTATTAAGTAAAGCAACTGCTAAAATCACACCAGAAGAATTTGAGATGTTTATGCATCTTTTAATAATGCCAAACCATGTAATGTCCTATGAAAATTTAATGTGAATTTGATTATGTCTTCAGATTCAATTACCAATTTTCCAAGAAACTGAGAGGAAACATTTGCATGTTAATCTATACCATAGGGATACAATCAACAAAATCCAGATTGTGGGAAACTTTACCAGGCAAATTAAGTAGTGGTGTCTAGGGATAGTTTATAATTTAGATGGGAAAAAAAAAACTGTAAGTTAAGCAATTGATACCATAAAACTCAGAGTAGTGGTTACTCTTAGGAGGTTTTCATTTGAGAAAAAAACATTTGGAAGGTTTCTGGTTAGCTGGCA
This sequence comes from Erinaceus europaeus, assembly GCF_950295315.1. Lineage (NCBI taxonomy): Eukaryota > Metazoa > Chordata > Mammalia > Eulipotyphla > Erinaceidae > Erinaceus > Erinaceus europaeus. The sequence goes on along the minus strand of NC_080174.1, from coordinate 26,279,695 downwards.
AGATTATACTTAAATGGGTATTATGTGAAAGGGAGTTTCTATGTTTTAAGCTATGTTTAATAATACTAAACTGTACCTTTTATTTATTATAAAACCTTTGATAATTTCAAAATTATTGTCACTGATAAGACTTTAATAGAAATGTGGGAAATAGAAAACAGAATTGGTGGGTGAACTGTGTTAAATATTTCAGTTGAGAATTTAAATAATAGATTTGCAAACAGCAACTGACATCACAAAAAAACTGCAAATCATTAATTAGTCACTAATACATGTTTGCAGCATCACATTGAAAATGCTTGCTTATGTGTGTGGTTTTTAAAAGTATTATTACGTATATTATTGATACTTTAGTGAAGCATTGTAATCAGTTTAGAATTTAGGTTATTTAAATTTTATGTATAAAGAATTAATTTCTAAGTGAAAAATATTTAAGAATCATTTTTAAACTGTGGTCTATTTCAGCAGACTCATGGATTCAAAAGAGGGGAGAGAGAGAAAGAGGAGACTAGGGATTGAGGACATAGTGTCCTATAACTCAGATGTTATCAGGGGAGGATTTGGTTGTTTTCTGTAAGAGATGATAGAGAATAAGGTCTGGGGAGGTAAGAGAAAGTGCACCTTGATCCAAGATACAGGTTGTTGTCAAGGTCCAGGAGGAATTCAGGGCCAACGATACCAGTGCTGGATTTGATTTACTGGAACATTGGACATTCAAGAGTGTGGGCAGGTTCTAGAGTGAATTGAACTACTCAATCATATTTAGCAGGAGAGAAATTAATTAGATAATTAATTAATTAAAAAGGAAGAAAATAAAAGTACACACTCAGCATAGAGTGCAGACTGATTCTAGGGTAAATTTTGAGCTCCTTATTTTGGGGATCCAGATTATTTAGGTCCTTTCAGAAAGAATTTCCTAGAAAGGGCATGTTTTCCCAGAATTTGTGTCCCTCTCCTTTTTTTTTTTAACATAATTTTCATTAGTAATTTAATAATGATTAACAAGATTGTAGGATACGAGGGATACAATTCCATATAGTTCCTACCACCAGAGTTCCATATCCCATCCCCTCCATTGGAAGATTCCTGTTCTTTATCTCTCTAGGAGTATGGATCAGAGTTCTCTATGGAGAGCAGAAGGTAGAAGGTCTGGCTTCTATAATTGCTTCTCTACTGCACAAGGACATTGGCAGGTCAATCCATACCCCCACCCTGTTTCTATCTTTCCCTAGTGTAGGGCTCTGGAGAGGTGTGGTTCCTGGACCCATTAGTGAGGTCATCTTCTGACCATATTTGTTTACTTCTGAAACTTTCATAGCATTTGGTACATGATGAGACATTTCCCAATTTGCATAGAGATTTTATTATAATGAAACTACAGTGGATTTTTCAGTGAACACCAGGATTCCAATTCTTTTCTTCCAGCTCGTTTTTGCAATTTGGTTCTTAGGGAAATGGTTACTCTTGTGTCCCTTAGACTTCTTCTGATCTTATATAGGTGTGGCAGTAGAGATAGATGATCTCTCCTGACTAACCTAGCTTGCCTCAGAGGGAGAGGGCAATCTGGTCATGGGTAAGGTATTTTGAACTCTACCTCTGGGACAACAGCAGTCCAGTAAAACATTTCTTCAATAAAATGAAAGGAAATAATAACAGACTACCTTTATTGTAGCTGTTAATGTTTATTTTTAACTTACTTATTCCTTGCTTAAGGGGGTTATTTTTGCTAGATAAAAATATAAATATATTAAGCTGACATAATTTTTGAAAATATTGGTGATAGTTTGATAATTCTAAATTAAATTAAAACTACTGCTTTCCCCCTGTTATTATTCAGAGGTCTGTTTATTAGTATCCATGATCGAGGGCATATTGCATCAGTTCTTAATGCCTGGCCAGAAGATTTTATCAAGGTAAGTTATCAATTTTTCTACTATGACAGATTTGTTTTTTCTATACATTTATTCTTGTAAAAATTTGTTACCAGTGACATTTTGATAGTTTTCATGATATTATGCATTCACTAGCTTTATTAGTGAATATCACCTTTTCCTATCTCTTATTTTTGCATAATAAATCATTTTTTCTGATACTATTTTTTCAGTGTTTCTTCTTATTTATATTTAATTACTTAGTACTTCCTTATTCAAACTAAGTGTTGAGAAATGTGAACTAGTATCTGAATTTCCTTTAGCTATGTAAAAATTTTAACCTTCTGTACTTTAAGCACTAAGGAAAGCAATCTGTTGACTCATTTTCTTTATTGTTTGGATCTTAAGTAGCTCACCTGACTTTCTCTCTGCTTGGGCTTGTGAAAATAGGGTAACAAAAGTAACCAACTTGGTGGATTCCAGTGTGATTCTTTACCTGGATTAACTACGGTGATTATCATGCTAAATCAGTTAAGAAAGGAAGACACAGGTGGGTTACAGATTAGTTTATGGTGGGGTTGGGTATTGAATGCAGGTTTCAGAGCCTTTTCTTTCCTTTTCTCTTTCTAATTTTATTTGGGGGGGGGTGTTAATGGTTTATAGTGTGGTTGTTGACACATAGATCCAGTTTCTCATCTCCACAAAGTAGGTGTCTGGGGAGCATTCTCACCCCAATTTGGGTACTTTCTGTCATCATACTCTGACAGCCCCAAGTCCTCTTTACCCCTGCCTATCGCCTCCTTCCTCAGTCTTTTGTATAGTTGCAGTATACCCCATCTGGTCCAAGTTTCACTTTGTGTTTTCCTTTTCTTTCTTTCTTTTTATTATTATTATTATTATTATTATCATTATTATTATTTTATTTCCACCAGGATTATCACTGGGGCTTGGTGCCAGCACTATGAATCCACTACTCTAGTCGTCATTTTTCCCTTTTTCTTTTTCTTTCTATTTTTATTTGCTGTGACAGAGAGAAATTGAGTAAGGAGAGGGAGAGGAAGAAAGGGAGAGCGAAAGATAGACACTTGCAGACATGCTTCATCACTTATAAAGTTTCCCACACAGGTGACAAACTGGGGCTTGAACCCAGGGCCTTGTGCATGGTAATATGTGCACGCTACCAGGTGCTCCACCACCTGGTGCTGGTGTTACTTTTTTCTAAAGTCCTTGTTCTTAAAGTCCTTTCCTATAAACATAGTGCTATTCTACTTTCTTAGTGTAAGAAAGTAAAATGTCCTCTTTTTGACTTCCTCTCTACCCTTGTTAGGTGCCCAACAACTTTGTGGTATCTTAAGACCAAGTTTAAATAAATGTATATATTTTGTTCTACAAAGGCTCTTCAGTTATGATTCCTGAAATGTGGCTTTCTTCAACTTTTATGTTTGAACAATCATGGCTAGAATTGAGTCCTTGGTCCTTTAAGACTCATACTAGGCGAACTTGTAAACCAAAGTATTTTCACTCTTCCTAATTTTTTCACTTTACCTGCCTAAATTATTTCCTTGATTTTTTTTCTCCCTTTAAATAGGGGGTACTGCCCATAAACTCTGTCCTTATAAGCTACCCTAATGTGTCAGTTCTATGAAGTTTAGATGATCCTTAGGAAGAAGGATATTTACATTTCAAGTAGGAATGTAGAGAGAGTTTTATGAATAAATTGTCAGGATACAGGGCAAAATTCTGCCATCTCTAGATTCTTCTCTGGTTGGATAAGTAATCAAAACAGCTTAAGACACGTTAGCAGAGGAGTAATCAACTTAGTAGCATGCACATGGGGGAGACTACAGTGGTTACTCAGGTCCTGATTTGAGCTGGGAAGAAAAGGATATAAATCTTGAACTAAAGGAATCAGGGGTGGCAAGGAGAGAGGAAGGGGACAAGGAGTGTAGCAAAAGCTTGCTTCTGCACCTGTGGTCTGCCTTAAAAAAGGTTTTTCTGGGATGAAAAAAAAGGTTTTGGAAGCTATCCCTAAAGCTGGTAATCTGCATTCTTTGAGTAAAGGCAATAGGTTCTCTGAGGTCCACAGACGATTTGATTTTATTTTAGTGAGAGAGATGCAGAAAGGGAGAGAACAGAGCACTGCTCAGCTCTGACTTACTGTGATGCTGGGGTTGAACCTGAGACCTTAGAGTCTCAGGCATGAAAGTCTTTTGCATAACCATTATGTGATCCCCCTGGCTTGGTCCACAGTGTTTTAACTAAATAGTTTCACATACCAAGGTAATGCTACTTGGGATACCTTCAGTAAACCTATCTGACCTTTTTGTGAAGACCAATTCCTGACTGAGGTCACCAAGACATAGGAAGTAGTTCTAGGGCAGAGAGGTCTAATTAATATATCCCTCTAATCGTTATACCGGGGCAATAAACAGTCACCTTGTTTCTGGTTGTCTGAAATCTTTACTAAGAGCCTACCCTTACTGTTTTTATTCTTAATCTTGGGCCCTCATGATCCTTACTATCATTACTGTTATTTAAAAAGGCAAACATAATGTCTGGCATATAGTAAGCACGTAATAAGTGACAGCTATTTGCTCTAAGAAAACATTAAAAATATGTAGCTTGCATTGTACAAATGAAAGCGTACATGAAACAACTGCAACCAACTATTAGGCAATATACAGTGAAACTAGTTTGTGTGTTACATGCTTCATTTAGGTGATGGTATCAGTCGGAAAAAACTGGAACCGTTACATTTTTCTTACAGTGTTGGAAATTAAAGCTAGCTTTTGTTAACTTCTTTTTAAAAATTATTATTGGATAGAGACAGAGAGACATTGAGAGGGGAGGAGGAGGCAGAGAGGAAAAGAGACAGACACCTACAGCCCTTCTTCACCACTCGTGAGGCTTTCCCCCTGCAGGTGTGGACCAGGGGCTTGAACCTTTGTCCTTGTGCACTGTAATGTGTGCGCTTAACCAGGTGTGCCACCAACTGGCTCCCCAGCTTTTGTTAACTTGATAGGGAAGAATATTCTATCCTAAGAAGAGAATAGATGAGATGAGTGGGGGTATTAAATTTAGGTAGAGAATATTCTTGTGCAGCCAGGAAATTGGCTGATGTGATTGAAGCTAAGCGTTAATATTAAACTGTAGTGAACTTAAGATTGTTTAAATAAACAGTAACTTAACGATTATGAAATGACTTGAGAATCAAAAGAAGGAATCTAGAATTGAAAAAAAAAAGAATGTCATGTGTAAGCACAGAAATGGTTCTATAAAAGTAACATTTGAAAAAGGTTTATTCTACATAGGCTGTGAAGGAGATAGAAGTGCTAGGGAGGGAGTCGGGCTGTAGCGCAGCAGGTTAAGCGCAGGTGGCGCAAAGCACAAGGACCGGCATAAGGATCCCGGTTCGAACCCCGGCTCCCCACCTGCAGGGGAGTCGCTTCACAGGCGGTGAAGCAGGTCTGCAGGTGTCTATCTTTCTCTCCTCCTCTCTGTCTTCCCCTCCTCTCTCCATTTCTCTCTGTCCTATCCAACAACGACAACAACAATAATAACTGCAACAATAAAACAACAAGGGCAACAAAAGGGAATAAATAAATAAAATAAATATTTAAAAAAAAAAAAAAAAAGAAGTGCTAGGGAAAGAAAGGAAAAAAGGGGAGCTTCTAACCAAAATGGCAGTGGACTAACAGCCCCTATTCTCTCTCATTGCTGCTACCACAACAGAAATTACAACATACAACCAGAATAGAGATAAGCTTGAACCTCAGATGAATTAATAACAAAAGATAAAAGAAGCTCAGAAACTGTGCAGAAAGGACAGTGAGACTCAGCTAAAGTAAAAAAAAATGTGTTTCCTATTCACTTCCATGCAACCAGGCCAGGATCATGTTGCTGCAGCCACAGGCCCCACTGGGCTTTCATCTCTGTGGACTCCCAACTGTCTCAGCCTGGCTGCCTCTGCTTCGTCAGCTCGCCTGACTGGGTACCATCTTTGTCACTGCCACCCACTATGGGCCAGCTACATCTGAGCTGGTTGCTGGATTTCGACTGCATGTAGCTTAGCCTGAGCCAGTTTGAGAAAGCTGGCTTCAGCCTGCTTAGTTCCTGCTAGGCCCCCTGCTGCTGGGTTGAGTCTGCACCATGCCTAATTTAGATCATGTCCAGTTCAACTGCAACCCAATCCAGCCTGATCCTGGCTGAACCTGCCTGCTACCTGTTGGGTAGCAGCAAGACCCCCTGCTTCTGTGGTGACTATCTGCTTCAAGTGAGGCCTAACTTTTGCAGAGCATTATAGAATAAGAAGGCAATATAATTTGTCTGCAGTGTTAGATCAAGACAGCAGCTTGAAGAAAACCTGAAATTCAACCGAATGATACAAACCTCCTACTGAAAACCTCAAAGCTAGAGATGCTCACTAAATTGGGGAAAAAAAAAAATGCATGGAGTATTACAACAAGTTCAGAGAAGTAATGAGGAAATTTAGAGATAAATCCATAATAGTATGGAGAGGAAATATACAAGCAAGAAAATAGACACCAAAGGTAGAAGTAGAGAACAAGAAGATAAGGTAACAGAAGCTATATAAAACAAAACAGTAGGGGTCAGGTGATGGTTCACCTGGTTGAGCGCATGTTACAAAAACCAAAATAGGACTGGACAGGGATACTCAGTTAAGAGCACACCTTACCATGTGCAGTGGCCCAGCTTCTAGCCCCTACTCTCTACCTGCAAGAAGGGACACTTCACAAGAGGTGAAGTAGGACTGCAAGTGTCTATCCTTCTTTCTCCCTCTCTTTCTCCCCACCCCCCAATTTTTCTCTGCCCTATCCAATAAGATAGATAGATAGATAGATAGATAGATAGATAGATAGATAGATAGGAAGGAGAGGAGAGGGGAAGGAAGGAAGGAAGGAAGGGAGGGAGGGAGGGAGTAAGGAAGGAAGGGAGGGAGGGAGGGAGGGAGGAAGGAAGGAAGGAAGGAAGGAAGGAAGGAAGGAAGGAAGGAGCAAAAAAAAAGTATCAAGATGAGCAATATTTGGTTCATATGGGTACAAGAAGGGGAAAAGAGAGAAAATGGGGCAGAATTCATATTTGATGAAATTCCAACTGAGAATCTTCCCAAATTATAAAAAAGTAGGGTCTCCCAGATCTAGGAGGGTTACCAGTCTCCCCAGAAGAGGGATTGCTGGACCATAAGGTCCAGACTGTTTTCTAAGTTCAACAACCAACTTACATTTCCACCATAATGTAAGAGAGTACCTTTTACCCCTACAGCCTCTCCAACAGTTGATATTTCTTTCTTTCTCAATGTATGACACTCTCACAGGTGTAAAGAAGCATCTCATTATTGTTTTTATTTGTATTTGCCTAATCATCAGTGACTTTGAACATTTCATATGTGTGATGGCCCTTTGGATCTCTTCTTTGGAGAAGATTCTGCCAATATCTTCTCCCTCACTTTTCACTTGAGGTTGTTTGTCTTTTTATTGAGTTAGGTGAGTTCTTTGTTTATTTTACTTAACCAGTCGTCAATGTATAGTACATAAAGACTTTCTCCCACTCTGTAGGGGGTTTCTCTGTTAGGGGAGTGATTCCTTTTGCTGTGGAGAAGACTTTCAATTTGATGTAGTCCCATTGGTCAATTTTTGCTTTTGTTTTTCTTGTAATTGGATTTGAATTGGTGAAGACATTGCAAAAAATCATATGGGAGAGAGTTCTATCTTTATTTTTCTCTATTTAATGGTTTCTAGCATAACATCTAAATTTTTGATCCATTTGGAGTTTTCTTTTGTATATGATAAAATGTGGTGGTGCAGTTTCATTCTTCTGCCTGTTTCAACCCAATTTCCCCACCATTTGTTCCCACCATTTTCAACACCGTTTTTTGAACAATCTCTTCTTTCTCCATTTGATTGATGTTTCAGTCTCCCTTCTCAAAAATTATATGTCTGTCTGTGGTCCGGGAGGTGGTGCAGTGGATAGAGTGTTGGACTCTCAAGAATGAGGTCTTGAGTTTGATCCCCAGCAGCACATGAACCAAAGTGATATCTGGTGTTCTCTCTCTCTCTCTTCCTCTCATTAATTAATTAATTAATTAATTAATTAATTAATTAAATTTGTAAAAATTAGATGTCTTTAGGTCTAAGGACTGAATTTTGGGCTCCCAATTCTATTCCACAGTTCTATGTGTCTATTTTGGTGCCAATACCAGGCCATTTTAATTATAGTAGCTCTGTAGTATGTTTTGACATTAGGAAGCATGATGCCTCCATTGCACTTTTCTCTAAGGATTGGTTTGGATGTCCTGAGTATTTACTGTTTCCAAATAAACTTTTGTATCTTTTGTTCTCCTCTCTTGAAGAAATTTGGTGGGACCTTGATTGCATTAAATCTGTATATGACTCTGGGTAAAGCAGTCATTTTGACAAAACTAATTCTTCCAGTCCATGAGCATGGAATGCCTTTCCATTTCTTTTTAACTTTTTTCTGTTTCCTTGAGAAGTGTCTCACAGCTTTCAGTATAAGTCTTTTCACTTTCATTGTTATATTTAAGGTGGCATCAGGAAGTGAACCCTGGAATTTATGCATGTGTAATACTGCTTCTTCTTCTAGCGTTTGCCTGTAATACTGCTAAGAGAGCTCCTTAGCTTAAATGCCCATTTTCTTTATAGGAGAGACAGGCAGAGGGGGGGGGAAGATACCACAGTACCACTCCACCATTCATGGAGCTTCCCCAGTGCTGCCCATACGGCTCTCTAGTGATGCTAGGTTTCAAGCCTAGAGCCTTATGTCATTGTAAGGCATATACTATATGGGGTGGGCTCTCTCAGTCCTCACTATGGTATTTTTATTTAACTGAATTAATAGTGTTAGATGAGATCAGAATTTAAGGAATAAAGTTAGGAACAAATGTAAAGGAATACTTTTCTTTGACACTATCCTTTAGGACATATATTTAGCTCAACTTAGATGTGCTATCAGAACCAAATGAAAAGGCTATGGCATTTAAATTCCTTTTTCAAAAATGCTGAAACTGAAGAATAGTTGAAGTAGCAACTCTTTTCACTTAAATATCTTTTAATGAATCCTGGAAGGTTATATAATGTTATTTGCTGTTCAGATCATAAGTTATATGACAACATAGCTGTTCTTGTTAAAAGTTTCCTAACAATAACACTTGAAAGTATATTCAAGGTAACTAGTCTTTACCTTCAATTTCGACATATATATATATCATATTTATATATGATACTTACATATCATATAAAAATCATATTTATATATCATATAATTAAATATATAGATATATAATTACATATAATTTTAATATCCACATGATTAGTATGTATTCTTGATAAATACTCAAGATGATTAGAACTAAAGCAAATTTTATTATATGTATAGGATATTGTATTAGTAGTCTATACTGGATATATTTCAAATGCAAATAGCTAAGCTAATAGAGGACAGGGTTTTTGCTTGAGGCTCCCAGCTCAATCCTAGTGCTGTATGTACCAGAGTGATATTCTGGGATCTTTCTCTCTTATATATGAATTCATTTTTTCAATCTTAGTTTTAAAAGATCATGGAACAATTTCAAGTCATTAGAAGATAAAGAGGATGTGTCAGTATTGCTGTGATAAATAGGAGGATGTTGGCAATATGCATGAACAAAAGATGGGTGCATTTGGAAGATTTCCACCATTTATATGTTAACTATATACACTACTGTCACTGTACATAAAAGGAATGTGACTAGTTACAAAACTGTTCTGAGTTTCACTCTGATCCCTGGTATGAACCCTTATTTCCTTCTACACATCTTAACTTGCCTGTCATGATTGAATATTGAGCGATTTGGTAAGTTTGAACCTTAGTGCATACCCACTCTTTGTTTTCAACCACCACATGTATGGGTGTATTTTTAACAAAAAGTAGATAATATATATTATATATATACTATGAATTTGCTCTTCCATTATCCCACCCATATAAGCATAAAAATTTTTCCTATGTATATTCAATTTATATTTTTTTGACAGCTTGATATTTCATTACATAAGCATTAACATCAGGAATAGCAACTAGGAATGGTGCCCCAGGATTTGTAAACAACTCTAAGTAGATATGCTTTCTTTTGCCTTCTAGGCTGTTGTAGTGACTGATGGAGAACGTATTCTTGGCTTGGGAGATCTTGGTTGTAATGGAATGGGCATCCCTGTGGGTAAATTGGCTCTGTACACAGCTTGTGGAGGGATGAATCCTCAGGAATGCTTGCCTGTCACTCTGGATGTGGGAACAGAAAATGAGGTAAACAATTTAAGTCAATAAAACAACTATTCACCTTAAAAACACTACCAATTCCTGCATTTTGACCAATTTCCAGAAAAATTAATCAAGTCCATTCTTTTCTGACAGGTTCTCCCTCTTTCATCAAACCCATCTCTCAGCTCCTATAAGAGCATTACTTCCGTTTCCCTATTCGTTCATATGATTAATCTTTTGCCAGCTTCTTTCATGTTAAATTATATCCTTTGGGGATATTACACCATTTTTTTTCAGTATATATGTTTTAGAATATTATATTTTTCATTGTTATCTTCATATTACACAAGAACTGATGCCAGAAGACTGACTCAGTTTAATTAATTTAAAAAATCTTGTTCAGGACTGGGAGCAGTTTCTCACTGGTAAGGAACCTACATTGCTAGTACCATCCAGTTTGAGTCTTGACACCATATGGGAGGTGCTATGGGAACAGAAAGCTATCTCTATCTCTCTATCCTGATGAATAAGAGGCCTGGGATTGATGAAATCACACATGCATAAGGCCCCCAGCCCCATAGACATTCAGTAGTAACTTGTTCTAAAAGTCTCTATTGAACTTCACATAGATGCTTTACTTCCTTTCCTGCACCAATATTTCAGAATCTTTTTTTTTTTTGCCTCCAGGGTTATTGCTGGGTTCGGTGCCTGCACCATGAATCCACTGCTACTGGAGGCCGTTTTTTCCCCCTTTTGTTGCCCTTGTTGTTGTAGCCTCGTTGTGGTTATTATTATTACCATTGTTGATGTTGTTCGTTGTTGGATAGGACAGAGAGAAATGGAGAGAGGAGGGGAAGACAGAGAGGGGGAGAGAAAGATAGACACCTGCAGACCTGCTTCACTGCCTGTGAAGGGACTCCCCTCCAGGTGGGGATCCAGGGGCTCGAACCGGGATCCTTACGCCGGCCCTTGCGCTTTGCGCCACGTGCGCTTAACCCACTGCGCTACCACCCGACCCCCTTATTTCAGAATCTTTTAGTTATATATCATATGGGCATATTTTGTTCACCCTTTATTGCTAATTTTAAGGATTAGTTATAGGTAATGGCACTAGAAATTAAAAGTAAGGTCTTCTCTTTCTTTTTTTCTTTTTTTTTCTTTTTAGCGATCAAATCTTTATTAGGGCAGTACAGTATTATGGGATGTATATTTTAGGTATAGAAAAATAAGCAATTATTAGCAGGGCTAAGATTAGGTTAGACCCATAAAACCATGAATTGGTTACAAAAAGTTCAGCCCCATGAGATAAACTATTATCAGCAGAGGTATAGGTTACTTATTATGGCTGTTGAGGAGTCTAAATTTACTGGCTAGCTGAGTTACATGTTCAGTTCCTCTGGTTGGGAGCAGCATGGCAGGTCCTGGGCAACCTCAGCTGAGATCTGTGTGAGCAAGAGGAGAAGCGGGTCAGAAGGCTCTTTTTTTCTTTAAGCTTACTTTTATTAAAGATTTAATAATAGTTTACAAGATCATAAGTTCTGTGCCCCTCACCCCAAGGATAACCACCATAGTGTTCACAAAGTCTCACAACTAAGTAGTATTTATTACACTGTACATATATACCACAATTTTTTTTACTCATCTGTCCTCCAACTCTCTCCTGCCTTCCCCTTTGATCCTTAGAATTGCTGAAATAGAATATAGTTTATTAATGCTTCATTCTGTATTATCTTTTGCTATCTGTTTCTTAAGTTCCACTTATAACTGAAATCATCCATTATTTGTCCCTCTTTTACGGGTTGACTTCATGTGGTTTGGTGTGCTTCAGTTCCATATTGCAGCAAAACACAAGATCTGATCTTACAGCTGAGTAGTATTCTACTGATTCCATATTTTAGCTATTGTGAACAGTGCAGCTTTGAACATAGGGGTTCATACATCCTGTACAATTCATATTTTCATGTTAGAATTTTCTTTTTTTTTCAATACAGATGGAAATGATGCAGAAATTGCCAAAGCTAATCAGTTAAAAACAGTTGTCCTAAAATTATACATACATACTAAACATTAAAATTTCTTCATTTTTTCATATATTTCAAAACATTCTTCTTTGATAAATTATATTGAAATCAAAAATTTATTTTTAGTAAATTTTTTTAAAAATTTATTAAAATTTACTAACATACATAGACATATAGCCTAATATTTTTAAATCTTTTGTTTCCTTATTTATTTATTAGAAACAGAGAAATTTAGAGGGAAGGGGAGATAGAGAGGGGGGAGAGAGATAGGGAAAAAAAAGAGAGAGAGGCCTGCAACACTGCTTCACCGCTCATGAAGCTCCCTCTCAACCCCCATTCCCACAGTTGGAGATCTGGGTCTTGAATTTAGGACTTTACATGTGTATTCAACTGGGTGCACCAACACTTGGGCCCTCAAATAAAGTTTAAAAACACAAAATCTGTAGAACATCTTAAGAATTCTAGGTACTGAGCTTTGGTATTAGTTACATGATTCACCCATGTATATTCAATACATATGTGTTTGAAACTGTATTCCTGAAATCTTATAATTTGCAAGCTGCTGTTAAATCAATAATAAAAACAATCACAAAAAATCAAAGAAGAGATAGAGAATAAAAATAGAGTGATAAAATAGGCATGCAAAAATTTATGAGTTCAATCTTAAACTTGGATCATTAGTTTGCCAATATAATGTTAACATAGAGAAATTGAAATCATGACAGGGGGACCCTTGACATTTTATTAATTATATAAATTCTTGGTTTCATGAAGGTGGACCCTTAAAGTTGTCAGTTTCATCAGTTAACTTGAATTTTCTCACCTTAACTCCATTTAAGATTTCTTTCCTCTTCTGGTATTCAGTGCTTTTATATAGTTCCATTTCTGTTCACTGCCTTGTTGTTTTCAGCCTTCAGGATCTATGTATCCACTTATCCTTCATTTCATTTCATTTCATTTCATTTCATTTCATTTCATTTCATACTTTGTCATGATGTAGATCTAATTTTTTTTGCTCTAGATTCCCGTTAATTGTGTTTGGTGCTTAGTACATTTCAGTGTTTTGAGCTGCTAAATTAGAATAATCTGATAATCTAAATAACTCTGTTGTCACAGTGCTGCATATTATTTATAGAGATATTAACCAATACTTAAGTCATAAAATTTATTTCAGAAAAAAAATCACATAAGAAATATACAAATTGCCTAGAAAATGTGAACATAGGTATTTTATCGTTGAAGAAATAAAAATTATCAGTAAGTTTACAAAATTAAAAAAGGAATGATACTGATAGTATATACAGTATTTATTCACATGCCTGTATTTAATATATTTTACTGTTCTACATTTATATGTACATGCCAGTTATGTGCATATATACATGAAAAGATAGTATACTTACATTCTGTAGCAAAAAAGATAAGCATATGACATATCACTTAGAATGTTAATTTGTTCATTCTCGCTAAAAAGATACAATTGCATTTCAGATCAGAAGGGTTTTTTAAATTTTTATTTATAAAAAGGAAACACTGACAAAAAACAAAGGGTAAGGGGGGTACAACTCCACACAGTTCCCACCATTAGAGCTCCGCATCCCATCCCCTCCCCTTATAGCTATCCTATTCTTTATCCCTCTGAGAGTATGGACCCAGGTTCATTATGGGGTGTAGAAGGTGGAAGGTCTGGCTTCTGTGAATGCTTCCCCACTGAACATGGGCATTGGCAGGTCAATCCATACTCCCAATCTGTCTCTCTCCTTCCCTAGTGGGACTGGGCTCTGGGGAAGCAGGGCTCCAGGACACACTGGTGGGGTCATCTGCCCAGGGAAGTCCAGCTGGCATCATGTTAGCATCTGGAACCTGGTGGCTGAAAAAAGAGTTAACATATGGAGCCAAACAAATTGCTGACTAACCATGAACTAAAGGCTGGAATAGTTCATATGAAGAATTGAGGGATCTCCAAACTTGTATAGTCATAGGCTCTTTGGAATATAACTAAAATAGGACTACTAACTATCTACAGATCAGAAGTATTAAAGTGTGCACCCAATAAAATGAAAACTTAGTATGATATAATCCTATATGAAAATGGGTTATGATTTATCTCAAATTTGAGTATTTCATTAACATACATAGATAGCCTAGCAAAAATAAAGATAATACTTTTATTTAGCATTACAAAAACATTTCTGAAAACTAAAAATTAAAATAAAAAATTCTAATTACCTCTGCCTATTCAAACTGCTCACTACTTGAGTTTTTCTTTCTTCTTTTTTATTTTCACCAGGGCTTTTTGTCAAGATTTCACACCTGCTCCCAAGTCTGTCCTCCTTCTCTTCCTCCTCCTCCTCTTCCTCCTTCTCTTACTTTTGTTCTCTTTTCTGATCATAAACAGAATCAGAATAAGAGAGGCAGACAGAGAGAGAAAATAGATACCACAGCATGGTGAACCCACATGGTAGCCTGGAGCTCAAAACTGGACCCTCAGACATCATAGATTGTGCACTCTATCAAGTGAGCACCCATCCCCAAGAAAATTTTTATTTTATTTTCCAAGAAAAAGATTAATTCCTAGAGACTTCAGGTTGAAAGATAAAAATATCAAATTGATGAACACAGTGGAGTATGATAATGATTACTCTGAGCTTCAACTGATTGCTAAAACTTCACAAAGTTTTGGTATATAATCATATTTTCTTTATTTCTGGAATTCTATTATATTTCCATGTGCTTTGTACTTTTTCTTTTGCCTTCTATCATGCTTATAAACCTTTATAAGTCTTCAGAGATAGCACGTGTTTTACATGTGACATGTATATCTAAAGAAGGTCTGACTTTTTGGACTTTTTAATAATCTCAAGGCTTTCACTTATTCTCTAACAAAGATTTATTAAGTGTTTACCTTTGGCCATTAGAAGTTTTTAATTCAGTGAACTAACTTGTTAGATACTGGATGACTGTTTTTTTGTATATAATACTTTTTTATTATTTGAATCACTAAGCAATCACTCATTATTCAAGCTTTAGTTATCATGAAATTTTTGTAAAAAGACAATAATTTTTGACAGTGAATGGAATAATTTGATAATTTCCTCATTTAATCCAAAAGCTTTATCTTGCTCGTAAATTTTCATAAGTAGCCATATGTCTTTATGATATAGACTTTAAATATTAGCATGGAAAAGAATGAGACAACAGAGAAGTGGAAAGATATAACATCTTTTCTCATTTTTTTTTTCCTGATACACATTTTATAAGTACAAATATATTCCAGACCTGGAGAAAATATTTTCATTCTGGCAGCCATTTGTAGCTCATTGGCACATCAACCTCAGTTGGTCAGGAGCTTGCCAGTAGATTGTTTAAAGCTCTCAGGCCTCAAGGAACAGCTGGGCTTTGCAGCCCCACTCAATTACAGATTATCCATCTCATATGAAAACCATTTATATGATTAAGTATGTTAGCTTCTAACTAGGCAGGAGATTTAAGTCATTGTCATGCAATACATTATATAATAAATAGGAGGGCTGGATGACCAGAGGAAGACACTTTTTCACATTGAAAAAGGATACAGTTATTAATTGCACTAGGGGCCCAGGAAGCCTTTCATGAACCTGAAGTCCCAGGTTCAGTTCCTAGAACCACAGTAAACACAGAGCTGAGCAATGCTCTGGTTAAAATTAAAATAAAATAACATTGCACTAGGATATATATCTCTATCTATCTGTATATATATTCAGGCTATAATGGCTATAATTTCAGTTGAGTTTAAGCAAATTTCAACTTAGATGCTTCCATTGTTTTAACTTTTTTTTGAGGGGGTTAATGCTTTATAGTGCAGTTATTGATATATGAGTACATTTTCATTATGCATCAGGATCCCACAGTTCTCTTCCCTCCCTCCCTCTCTCCCCCCTCCCACTTCTTTCCTCCAAGTCCTTTGCTTTAATGCAATACACCCTTCCCAGTCCATGTTGCATTTCATATTTTCCCTCCCTGTTCCTATTTATTTAGTTCTACTTATAAGTGAGATAATTTTGACTTATCTCACTTAACATGATGTTTTTGTTCCATCCAATATGACTCAAAGGCAACATTTCCATCACTTTGTGGCTGGGAGTGTGTGTGTGTGTATTCACAGTTATTTTATCCCCTCATCTGATGTTGGACATCTGTGTGGCTGGGAGTGTGTGTGTGTGTGTGTGTGTGTGTGTGTGTGTTTGTATTCACAGTTATTTTAGCCCCTCATCTGATGTTGGACATCTGTGTGGCTGGGAGTGTGTGTGTGTGTGTGTGTGTGTGTGTGTGTATGTGTGTGTGTGTGTGTGTGTTTGTATTCACAGTTTTTTTAGCCCCTCATCTGATGTTGGACATCTGTGTGGCTGGGAGTGTGTGTGTGTGTGTGTGTGTGTGTGTGTGTGTGTGTGTGTGTATTCACTGTTATTTTAGCCCCTCATCTGATGTTGGACATCTGTGTGGCTAGGAGTGTGTGTGTGTGTGTGTGTGTGTGTGTGTGTGTGTATTCACAGTTTTTTTAGCCCCTCATCTGATGTTGGACATCTGTGTGGCTGGGAGTGTGTGTGTGTGTATTCACAGTTATTTTAGCCCCTCATCTGATGCTGGACATCTGTTTTGCTTCCAGGTTTTGGCATTTATAGACTGTGCCATTATGAACATAGGTACACATAGATCTCTTCTGATAGGTGCTTTTGTTTTCTCTGGGTAAGTCCCCAGGACAGAAACTGCTTATTCATAGGTTAGATATATTTCTAGTGTTTTAAGAAATTTTAAGAAATTTCTAAACTGTTTTCCCCATAGAGTGGACCAGCAGTGCAGAAGTGACCCTTTTCCCCACATCTTCACTAACATTTGTTGTTGCTGTCCTTTCTAAGGTATGACATCCTCACAGACATAAAGAGATATCTCATTGTTGTCTTTATCTGCATTTCTCTGATAATCAGTGGTTTTGAGTACTTTTTCATGTGTTTGTTAGCCCTCTGGACCTCTTCTGCTGTGAAGTTTCTGTCCATGTCCTCACCCTACTTTCTAATGGGATTGCTTGTTTTTTAGTTGCTTTCACCTTAAAAATGGCATAACCATACCTATAAAAATATATCATATGTCTATAAAAAACTATCTCCATGTTCAGCATTGAAGCAATTACAGAAACCAGTCCTTCAACCTTCTGCATCCCACAATGACCTTGGGTCCATACTCCCAGAGGGTTAAAGAATAGGAAAGCTATCAGGGGAGGGGATAGGATACAGAGATCTGGTGGTGGGAATTGTGTAGAGTTGTAACCCTCTTATCCTATGTTTTAGTCAATGTTTCCTTTTTATAAATAAAAAAAGATCTCCAATTAGTGACTTAAAACGATTATACTTTTAATGCCTGTGATAGGCCAGGATAGCTATAAAAGTTGGGGTGTTGAGACAATTAGGCCATTTTTTTAAATTAATTTATTTTTATTTAAGAAAGGATAAATTAACAAAACCATAGGGTAGGAGGGGTACAACTCCACACAATTCCCACCACCCAATCTCCATATCCCATCCCCTCCCCTGATAGCTTCCCCATTCTCTATCCCTCTGGGAGCATGGACCCAGGGTCTTTGTGGGTTGCAGAAGGCAGAAGGTCTGGCTTCTGTAATTGCTTCCCCGCTGAACATGGACGTTGACTGGTTGGTCCATACTCCCAGTCTGCCTTTCTCTTTCCCTAGTAGGGTGGGTCTCTGGGGAAGCCGAGCTCCTGGACACATTGGTGGGGTCTTCAGTCCAGGGAAGCCTGGCCGGCATCCTGATGACATCTGGAACCTGGTGACTGAAAAGAGAGTTAACATACAAAGCCAAACAAATTGTTGAGCAATCATGGACTCAAAGCTTGGAATAGTGGAGAGGAAGTGTTAGGGGGGTACTCACTGCAAACTCTAGTGTACTTCTGCTTTCAGGTATATATTTTGCAGTAGTTTATGGATACGTGTGAACATATGCTCTCTCTCACAGAAACTGGTCTATATCTAGGTTTTGGGACTTTGTTAGAAAGTGAACCACCTGGGATGGAATTAGAGTATACTATGGAAGGAAAGGTCTCACCCGAGTAATGAAGCTGAAGGGTTGTCATTCCACACGTGAAGTCTCTGGACACAGTCTGAAGTGAAGCATGTTGAGGTGGCAATCATTGCGTTGATTAGGTTGCGATCGGCAGATGCAGTATTATTTGATATGGATTGGGAGAGGCATACGGGAAAGTGGGTCTTATCCAAGGGTTCCAGGACTGGGGGAAGTAGGGGCTCTATAGTGGAGATGTGAGGTTCCTGCTGTCTTAGGGTTCAAAAAGACAATGGATAGTTAATGTTATCATCACATTATTTGGTAATTGGGTTAACTTTGAAAAGTCCTTTTGTTAGGGTTTGCTGTATAGTACCCAGTATCTTGTATATAGCTGTGCTATTGGTTGCTTCTGATCTACTTGGTCTAGGCTTTTGAGAGAGTCCGCATATCAAATACACAGCCTATATATTAAAAAGACTAAGTTTGTGTTTTAAAAAACTTTGAGACATACAATTAATTTTTCCCCTCTCTTATTAATTAACTAGTGATTTATATGACTACATTTTACTAGGAGTGTACATAAACACCATTCCCACCACCAAAAGGCTGTAACCCATCCCTCCCACCCACTCCTACCCCCCACTGGCCCAGGAAGCTGCATGTCTACTCCTCACCACAGGGTTTTTACTTTGGTGCCCTACTTACAATTTGGTCAGGTCCTGCTTTTAGTTTCCCTTTCAGATCTTCTTACTCAACTTCTGTTGATGAGTGGGATCATCCCATACTCATCTTTATCTTTCTGACTTAGCTCATTTTTTTTTAAACTTTTTTTTTTAATTTTTTAAAAATTTATTTAGTTTATTCCCTTTTGTTGCCCTTGTTGCCCTTGTTGTTTTATTGTTGTAGTTATTATTGTTGTTGTCGTTGTTGGATAGGACAGAGAGAAATGGAGAGAGGAGGGGAAGACAGAGAGGAGGAGAGAAAGATAGACACCTGCAGACCTGCTTCACCGCCTGTGAAGCGACTCCCCTGCAGGTGGGGAGCCGGGGTTCGAACCGGGATCCTTATGCCGGTCCTTGTGCTTTGCACCACCTGCGCTTAACCCGCTGCGCTACAGCCCAACTCCCACTTAGCTCATTTTTTATGTAGATTTTTATTTTTCATATATTTTTCCCAGGTGGGGGAGATAGCATAATGGTTATGTAAACAGACTCTCATACTTGAAGCTTCCAGGTCCCAGGTTTAATTTCTCACACCACCACAATTCAGAGCTGAGCAGTGCTCTGGTAAAAATAAATAAATAAAATTTCCCCATTTCATATGTAGAATATGTATAATTTTTCCATGCCAAGCTTCCAAAAATTTTATCCTAATAATAACAGTGGGTCCAAAATTTAGAACCTAGTTTTTGAAATAATGTGAAGATATAAGCAGAGCTTCTTGTGTTTTATTCCTTGGTGTTGGTTCTCTTACTTGCTCTCACATACCAAACGTGCAGTGGCAGGTCAGGGACAGAAAACCACAATTAACACTTCCATTCAAAACGGGGAAACTAGAAATCAAACAACAACAAAAAAGACAGTGTGGAAAACCACTCATTTGTGAAGAGTAAAAAACTTGTAATTCAGCACCTGGGTCAATGAGAAATAAGGCTAAAATAAAAATATACTTGGGGGGGGAGTCGGGCAGTAGCACAGCGGGTTAAGCACATGTGGCGCAAGGACCAGTGTAAGGATCCCGGTTCAAGTCCCTGGCTCCCCACCTGCAGGACAGTCACTTCACAAGCAGGTCTGCAGGTGTCTATCTTTCCCTCTCTGTCTTCCCCTCCTCTCTCTATTTCTCTCTGTCTTATCCAACAACAATGACATCAATAACAGCAACAATAAAAAGAAAAGGGCAACAAAAGGGAATAAATAAATACTTGGGGATGAATGAAAATAAAAATATAACTTTAAAAAAAAACACGGAAGTAGCTAAAGCAGTGCCAAGATGGAAATATATAGCTGTACTGACTGATAACACTAAACAAGAATCATATATTTAAAATCTGAGCTCAGGGGTAAGGGAGACTGCATAATGGTTCTACAAACAGTCTCATGCCTGAGGTTCTGAGGTCCCATGTTCAACCCCCTCTACCACCACAGACCAGAGTTGAGTGGTAGAGTAGAGCTCTGGTTAAAAATAAATAAAATTATAAAGATAATAATAATACTAGCCTCACCTGTTGGGCTAGTGTCGAGAGGGAGAGAGATGACTCAGGAACCAAGCTCATAGCAAAGCAATACAAATCTTTATTCATTCGAGCACTCCAGAGTCAGGTGGTAGCACACCTGGTTAAGCCATGTGGCGCCAACCGCAATGGCCGAGGTCAGCCTTTTGGTCTGCAAGCCCGCTCTCCCCCGGGTTGGGACACGGAAGAGACAAAACAGAAACGGAAGTGGTGTGACAATACCATACATGGTTAGGTAAGGGGTGGAGAAAGGCAAAGGGGACAGGAATGGTATGGACCTCCCCAGCAACTGTTGATAGGGGTTCAACTGGCAGGATTAGCAATACCCTGCAGGGAATTAGGAAGGAGACCTTTAGTCATTTGTAAGACAAAGTAGAAGATTAATATGTAGTTAATAAATGGATGGGCCCATAGTATCAGGGAATGTAGGGTGGAGCAGGCTTAATGTTTTTTAAGGAATGCTGGGCTCTGGCAGGAAGATGCAGGATGCTTTTGTGAGGCAGGGAAGACTTTAAATGGCCCCCAACCTTTTGAGGTTCATGTGTCTCCCCTTTTGCTCAACCCCTCCGTAGAGAGAGAGAGAGAGACTTACCAAGAGGGACTCACCTCTCAGGTCAAGCTCTGCCAGGCTCAACCACATCCCCACAACCTCCCTACACTCACTCTTGAAGAAATTAGAAGGAATAAAAAAAGAATTTGGGGCCATGTGGTGGAAAACCCATTTAAGTGCACATATTACCATGCACAAGGACCTGAATTCAAGTCACTGGTCTCCACCTATGGGGGAAAGTTCAGTATTGCTGGTGGCTCTCTCTTTTTTTGCCTACTTTGTCTTCTCCTTCCCTCTCAATGTCTCTCTGCCTCTATCTAAAATTAAAAGAAGGAGAAGAAAAAAAAGATGGAGAAGAAGAAGAAGAAAAAGAAGAAGGAGAAGGAGGAGGAAGAAGAAGAAGAGGAAGAAGAAGAAGAAAAGAAAATGAGGCAGAGAGAGACAGTATGGGAGTTTCCTCTGTTGTCATAGCACCACCTATGGAATGACAGAGTTTGAAAATGAGCTGTATTTGCAAGCATGTTCCTAGCCAGTGAGTCAGTCCCTCTGATCTCTGGTGTCAGCATTCTTTTTTTCATTAAAGCACTCAACAAAGTGGTGTAGAAGGTAAAAAATTTAAGCCTAATGAAAGCCAAATATACTACAAACCAGTAGCCAATATCATATTCAGTGGCAAAAATAAAGCAAATACATATTCAAAGCTTTTCCTTGTAAACCATTATATAAACCATAAAATGCAAAGGAAGAAACATAAGTAGTATACATTTCTTGCCAACAGTTTTAGAAATGTGTTTGGGTATTGAACCCCAATAGAACAGGAAACAACACAAAAAAACAAATGGATCTACATTAGACAAAAAAACTTCATTGCAGTGAAAGAAATTGTATTAATATAAAGAAATACCCTATGAGGGAGTCAGGCAGTAGTGCAGTGGGTTAAGCACACATGGCGCAAACACAAGGATCAGCATAAGGATCCTGATTCGGCCCAGCTCACCACCTGCAGGGGAGTTACTTCACAAGTGGTGAAACAGGTCTGCAGGTGTCTTATCTTTTTCTCCCCCTCTCTGTCTTCCCCTCCTCTCTCCATTTCTCTCTGTCCTATCCAACAACGAACAACATCAACAATGGCAATAATAATAACCACAACAAGGCTACAAAAAGGGGGAAAAATGGCCTCCAAGGAGCGGTGGATTCATGGTGCAGGCACTGAGCCCAGCAATAACCCTGGAGGAAAAATAAAACAAAAATAAAATAAAATAACAAGGATAATAATAATAAAGGGAAAATAAATTTTTAAAAAATGATATAGAAATTCCATATATTTCTTACTATTTACCACTCAAACAGAAAAGCACTCATTTGAAGAGATATATGCATATCCTTTTTTTTTTTTTTGCCTCCAGGGTTCTCACTGTGATTTGGTGCCTGCACTATGAATCCACTACTCCTGGTGGCCATTTTTCTATTTTTGTTGTTGTTGCTGTTGTTCTTATTGTTGTCGGATAGGACAGACAGAAATAGAAAGGATGGGGAAGAAAGAGGAGGGGAGAGAAAGACACCCGGAAGCTAGGTGGTGGGGTAACTGGTCAAGCGCACACACCACAGTGTGCAAGGACCCAGGTTCAAGCCCCTTTTTCCCACCCACAGGGGGAGAAGCTTCACCAGTGGTGAAGCAGGCTGCAGGTGTCTCTCTGTCTCTCTCCCTCTCTATCTTCCCACCCCCTCAATTTCTCTGTCTCTATCCAATAATAAATAAACAAATAAAACAAAACAAAAAAAGAAAGACAGACACCTGCAGACCTGCTTCACCTCTTGTGAAGCAACCCCTCTGCAGGTGGGGAGCCAGGGGCTCAAACTGGGATGCTTGAGCCTGTCCCGGGGCCTCACACTATGTGTGTTTAACCTGGCACGCCACCTCCCAGCCCCCTGCATATCCATGTTTGTTGCAACATTATTTACAAAAGTCCAGAATTGGGAACAATCTAATTGCCCATCAAATAGTAGACACTGGGATATGATTGAACTATATAAAGCAAGATGAAACTCTGCCATTTGCAACAACATGCATAGATTCAGAGGATATCGAAATAAATCAGATGGGAAAAGACAAACACTCTATGATTTCACTTATGCAATATGTATAGAAAACAAAAGATAAATGAAATAAAGCAAAAATAATGTTTTAGTCTGATGGACTAGTGGTTGCCAGAAGGAAAGAGGGCAGGAAGACTGGCTGTTTTGGGACAAAGAACAAATTGTGATGAAGGATAGAACTGGGACTTTTGGCCATGAACTTGATGTAATATATATGCAGGTTGATTTTCAGTGACAAACACCAGAAATTTATGTTATAGTGCAATATAAATTAAAGCTAGGGGAAATAGGAATCATGTGGATCTCATCAGTTTATCAAAAATTAAATGACAAAATAGGGATAGAATAATTACAAGCAACACTCATTTAAAATGGAAGGAAACAAACTGTAATTGGTTTATAGCAGTTCTAAATTTATACTGAAAACATGTTGTCAGGCCACCTACTTCAGGGTAAAGGAATGTTCTTTGAAAGGGGTGTTTTATTAGGTTAAGGAAATTTACTGGAAACTTTTTTTTGAATGAATACACTTTGAAGAATACAAATTATACTTCACTTAAGAACTGATTTAATAGACTGGGCAAAATGCTTAGTGGATATGCAAAAAAACCTTTCAGGCCTGAGGCTCTGTGGTCTGATGTTCAACCCCCAGCACCCCTGTAAATCAAGGCTGAGTAATGTTTTGGTCACGGTCTCTCTGCCCCCCCTCAAAATGTCCTCAAAATGAACCACGAGCCCAGACAATACATTTAGAAACAGGGAGAGAGAAGGGAGAGATACCAAAGTAATATGCCACCATCCATAGAGATCAACTTGTGAGTTCCCATGTTGGGTAGGGATGGAACATGGTACCTAGCATCTGGAATGTATTTGTTCTATATAGAGCTGAGCCACCTCTGAGATCCAAAACTTTCTGAGACAGACAGAAAGAGTCCATAGCACCTACTTTGCCATTTTATGTGATACTAGGAATTGGGCATTGCTTCTCGTGTGTATGGCATGTGCTCTACTGCTGAGCTGCTGCTTTTGCCCTGCTTTTAATTTTAGAAAAACTTCAATCGTGTAGAGTGTAAATGGTTTAGGAAAAATTTAATCAAATCTAAAAATTTTATTATTAATATCAATTATCACAGTAAAGATAAAGTGTTAATTGAAGATTATGCTCTTGGAAGCAAAATAAATCTGGGAAAGGTATTGTTTTCTTTTTATGTTCAAATTTAATGTAACACTAATGCTCAATATTATTTTCTATATGATATGCTTCAAAATCTAAATTGAGGGGCCAGCCAGTGGTGCACCTGGTTAAGCACACACACTGCAGTGCTCAGTGACCTGGGTTCAAGCCCCTGATCCCCACCTGCAAGAAGAAAGCTTCACGAGTGCTAAAGTACAGCTGCAGGGGTCTCTCTCTCTCTCTCTCTTTCCCCTCTCAATTTTTCTGTCTCTATCCAATAATAAATAAATAAAATTTAAAAATCTAAATTGAGCTTTTCTAATTAGTGTTAGTGAGGGATTTTATTTCTTTTCTTGAAATGAAACAGTATATTTTCATATTTAATAATATTTTTATTTTCAGCATATAAATACTATATATACATTTTACACAATTCTAAGTAACTCAGTATATTAATTTGAATCAGTATAGAAAGCTTTTACTTTGCTTTCTCATGTGTGTGTGTGTGTGTATGTATGTATGTATGTATGTATATACATACTGAGCTCATTAAGAATAAATAAAAAGGGCCGGGTGGTGGCACACCTGGTTGAGTGCACATGTTACAATGTACAAGGACCTGGGTTTGAGCCCCCAATCCCCACCTGCAGGGGGAAAGCCTGACAAGCAGTGAAGCAGGGCTGCTAGTATCTCTCTGTCTCTCTCCTTCTCTGTCTTCCCTTCCCCTCTCTATTTCTGGCTGTCTCTCTCCAGTAAATTAAGATAATTTAAAAAAAAAATAAATAAAAAAATTTTTTTAAAGAATGCATTGCCTGGGACCAGGTGGGTTAAGTGTACATGGTGTGAAGCACAAGGACCCTTGAAAGGATCATGGTTCAAGCCTCCAGCTTCTCACCTGCAGGGGAGTCGCCTCACAAGTTGTGAAGCAGGTCTGCAGGTATCTATCTTTCTCTCCTCCTCTCTGTCTTCCCCATCTCCCTTGATTTCTTTCTGTCCTGTCCAACAACAACAGCAATGGCAACAATAACAGTAACAACAAAGGCAACAAAATGGAGAAAATAGCTTCCAGGAACAGTGGATTCGTGGTGCAGGTATTAAGCCCCTGCCATAACCCTGGAAGCAGAAAAGGAAGGAAGGAAGGAAGGGAGGGAGGGAGGGAGGGAGGGAGGATGCATTGTTTGTACTTATGTCTTTATCTCTGATTCTTTTATTTTTTTAAATAGGAGTTACTTAAAGATCCACTGTATATTGGACTGCGACAGAGGAGAGTAAGAGGTCCTGAGTATGATGACTTTTTAGATGAATTCATGGAGGCAGTTTCTTCCAAGTATGTATTGTCATTTTTTAAATCTATTTTTGCATTGGATTTCAGAATTTTAAAGATAACCTTATATAGTAAACTATGCAAAGTCCAAGTGTGAGGCAGAACACTGAAAAATTAGTGATTTGAATGAGATACACACATTCTCATAACTTAGTGGCTAATGATAACTTCCTGTGTTTCTCCCTCAATCAAACAAATCTTTTGCTGTCACTGAAGATACTTTTCTTTTGAAGAATCTTTAGATCCTGTGTATATTGCAATGTATTCTTATGGTGATTAAAATAGTGATCAGGGCTTAAATAAACTGACAAAATCATTTTTCTAGGTTGGCGAAATAGCTCTCCTGGGTTATGTGCATGATTTATCGTTCCTGTGATTCAGGTTCAAGTCTAGTCCTTACTGCATTGGAGAAAGTTTCCGTGCTATGGTATTTTGCTGGTTTGTTTTGTTTTTTGTTTTTTTGTTTTTCCTTTTTCTCTGTATTTATCTCCTTTTTTCTTTTCTTTGTGTGTGTATGTGTTCCCCTCAAATATTAAAAAATTTTTTTTGAAAGGTTAATAGTTACAGTATAGTCTTTTCCCCCCCTCACTACTATCATCACCAAAAGTCTGTGTCCCTATTCCCCACCCCCTTAGATAACCACTATGGTTCTCACACATTCTTAGATGTTGGTTGACTTTTTTTCACATTCATATGCTCAATTCTTTATATTCTACATATGAGTAAAACCATTCTATAGTTGTCCTTTACCTTCTTATTTGCTTCACTAAAAATAATCTCCAATTCCATCAACTTTATTCCAAAGGACACAATGTCATCTTTTTTATCGCTGAGTAATACTCCACTGAATATATGTCCCATAACTTTTTATCCAGTCATTTGTTGAAGGGCATTTTAGTTGTTTCCACATTTTTGCTATTGTTAATAAAACTGCTATGTTTATAAGGAGGCATATATCTCTTCAAATCAGTGTTATTATAATATCTTTTGGTTAAGTACCTTGTAGAATTTCAGGATCATAAGGTATTTCCATTAGTATTCATTTAAGGATTCTCCATACTGTTCTCCATAATGGCTGCACCAATTTGCACTCCCACTAGCAGTGTAATAGAGTTCCTCTCTCACCACATCCTCTCTAACATGTCTTCTCTTGTTTTACTGATAAGCCCATTCTCAAAGGTGTGAGGTAGACTCTCAAGGTGCTTTTGATATGCATTTCTCTAGTAGTGAGTGAATTGGAGCATTTTTACATATGTCTGTGGGCCACCTGTACCTCCTCTTTAGAGAACTGTCTATTCAAATCTTTGATTAGGCTGTTGTTTTCCTTTTTGTTGAGATGTATGAGTTCTTTCCAGATGTTTGGTCCTCAATGTATTTTTTAATATCATCTTTGGGTGATTTAATGTTCTTTCTTTTTTTATCTGAAATTGTCATCCTGGAGTAATGAAGCCCCAGCAATAACAAAATAAAAAAAGAAAAGGAAAGAAAGAAAGAAAACATTTTTTTTAATGTTTTGGGATTCTGATAAAATCTGATCTTTTTATATTTCACTGTGTAAGTAGCATTGAATTGTGTGCCCCATGTTACTGTAAAACTTCCCAATTTTTGTGCTTTCAAAGAGAGACTTCCACCATCATTTGGTAATATTTCCAAGAGAATTTTGTCACAATAATGGACAGTCATTCCATTTGTTACTGTATAACCACAGAAACCACGTACTGCTTAAAAACATCTATGTTGTCTTGGTTTTTCATAGAAATAAACTCATCACTAGAATCAACTGTAACTAGAGATGTACTTCTGGTTTCCTTTTTATTATAAGGTTTAATTTTAAGAAATTATATCCAACAGCAGAAAGTGCTTTCATCAGCTTGCACAATATTTGGAATAAATTGAATCTCTCATTACACACAATTTCAGTGCAGAATATATTTGCCAAATAGTATGGGTCACTTTCAAAAAAACACTTGCCCGGTTTATTTATTATGTCTCATTTATTGAGTTATTTGATTATAAGCTGTGCTTATTCACAGACATAGAAAAACCATGGTTTAAGTTCAATATTGCATGATACAATTAAGTTTAACAATTTTGCATATTTTATTTTAAATTCCCTTTTCTTTAAAGTGTATTTTAATCTTAAATTCTTGTCTCTTTGATTAAATATCCTCAGTATTTGGTCTCACTTGTACTCTCCGGGTTAATGTTGGTCTCACTTACTCTAGTAATTCCTTTGAGAAATAGCCCCTTTATTTATCAGGCTTCCTAGGTTCCCAGTGAATTACTTAGTGATGTAACCTTAGCATGGGTCCCTGGGTCTGGGAAAACAATAAGTATAGACATAGGAGGGTTATGAAAACCCTTTGTATCTATCATCCCCAAGAAGGGAAGAGCAAGCCATTGACAACGGGCAGGGGTTGAGGGGAAGGGCTTGAGAAAATTACAGGGAATCGGGAATTCAAGGTGTGGGGAGGCATTAAATGATATAATTCATATGTAGCAGGATCCTTTTCTTTTCTAGTCAGAACCCTGACTTAGTAGATCTGCCTGCTAATGATGTTGGTAATTTTTTCCTACTTTTACAATTGATCCCTACTCTTGGTCATCAGTTTTCTTTGTCCAAGAGCTACATTTGGAGAGAATTTTTTGTATCGACCAGGGAGATTGTCTGATTTTCACACGAGTGACAATTTGTCCTTAGCTTTTTCTGGTCTTTTTTGACTCTTTATAATTACTCTTATATTTTTCAAACATCTCATGCATCATTTCAGGTAAAGTGTTTCCTTCCCCTATGGTGAAGGTTTTCTCACTTGGAATGCTGCCTTTTGCCAAAACATTATCTGTGCTCCATGTACCATACTGATGATGGGACCCCTATTGCCAGGCAGGTAGCAAATGATCCTGTTCCAAAGCACTGTCTTATCACCTGCCTTCTTAGATTTCTTTTTTTTTTTTTTATCTTTTTTTAAAAATTTATTTCTTTATTGGGGAATTAATGTTTTACATTCAACAGTAAATACAATAGTTTGTTCATGCATAACATTCCCCAGTTTCCCATTTAACAATACAACCCCCACTATGTCATTTATCATCCTTCATGGACCTGTATTCTCTCCACCCACCCACCCCCACCCCAGAGTCTTTTACTTTGGTGCAATATGCCAATTCCATTTCAGGTTCTACTTGTGTTTTCTTTTCTGATCTTGTTTTTCAACTTCTGCCTGAAAGTGAGATCATCCCATATTGATCCTTCTGTTTCTGACTTATTTCACTCAACATGATTTTTTCAAGGTCCATCCAAGATCGGCTGAAAACGGTGAAGTCACCATTTTTTACAGCTGAGTAGTATTCCATTGTGTATATATACCACAACTTGCTCAGCCACTCATCTGTTGTTGGACACCTGGGTTGCTTCCAGGTTTTGGCTATTACAAATTGTGCTGCCAAGAACATATGTGTACACAGATCTTTTTGAATGGATATGTTGGGTTCCTTAGGATATATCCCCAGGAGAGGAATTGCAGGGTCGTAAGGTAGGTCCATTCCTAGCCTTCTGAGAGTTCTCCAGACTGTTCTCCACAGAGGTTGGACCAATTGACTTCCCACCAGCAGTGTAGGAGGGTTCCTTTTACCCCACACCCTCTCCAGCATTTGCTGCTGTTACCTTTTCTGATATATGACATTCTCACAGGAGTGAAGTGATATCTCATTGTTGTCTTGATTTGCATTTCTCTGACAATCAGAGACTTGGAGCATTTTTTCATGTGTTTCTCAGCCTTTTGGATCTCTTCTGTGGTGAATATTCTGTCCAAGTCCTCCCCCCATTTTTGGATGGGATTATTTGTTGTCTTGTTGTTGAATCTGGCAAGCTCTTTATATATGTTGGTTATTAAACTCTTATCTGATGTATGGCATGTAAAGATCTTCTCCCATTCTGTGAGGGGTCTCTTGGTTTGGGTAGTGGTTTCTTTTGCTGTGAAGAAGCTTTTTAATTTGATGTAGTCCCATAGGTTTATACTTGCCTTAGTCTTCTTTGTAATTGGATTCGTTTCATTGAAAATGTCTTTAAAATTTATGTTGAAAAGAGTTCTGCCAATATTTTCCTCTAAGTATCTGATAGTTTCTGGTTTAACATCCAAGTCCTTGATCCACTTGGAATTTACTTTTGTATTTGGTGAAATACAGTGATTCAGTTTCATTCTTCTGCATGTTTCAACCCATTTTTTCCAACACCATTTGTTGAAGAGACTCTGCTTTCCCCATTTAATAGTCTGGGCCCCTTTGTCAAAGATTAGATGTCCATAGGTGTGGGGCCTCATTTCTGGGCTCTCAATTCTTTTTTTTTTTCCTCCTCCAGGGTTATTGCTGGGCTCGATGCCTGCACCATGAATCTAATGCTCCTGGAGGCCATTTTTTTTTCCCCTTTTGTTGCCCTTCGTTGTGGTTATTATTATTGCCGTTGTTGGATAAGACAGAGAGAGAAATGGAGAGAGGAGGGGAAGACAGAGAAGGGGAGAGAAAGATAGACACCTGCAGACCTGCTTCACCGCTTGTGAAGCGACTCCCCTGCAGGTGGGGAGCCGGGGGCTGGAACCGGGATCCTTACGCTGGTCCCTGCGCTTTGCGCCACATGCGCTTAACCCACTGCGCCACCGCCCGACCCCCCCGGGCTCTCAATTCTATTCCACTGGTCAGTGTGTCTATTCATGTTCCAGTACCAAGCAGTTTTGATGACAATGGCCCTATAATACAGTTTGAAATCTGGGAGTGTGGTGCCTCCGGTTCTGTTCTTTTTTCTCAAGATTGTTTTGGCAATTCTAGAATTGCCTTCTTAGATTTCTTCTGGTATTAATTGTCACAGATTAGGTTACTTACGAGGCAGATTGTAAAATGATTTTTTTTTCCATGGAGGGTGGGGGGACTAGTGGTTTAGAGTAGATGCAGTTGTTGATACATGTGTAAAATTTCTCAGTTTTCTGCAAAACACTCTCAAGCCTAGCCTTGGTCCTCCTCTATCATCAAGCAGCAGGACCTGAAAGCTCCCCTCTCCCCCTCCCAAAGGAGTCCTTTACTTTGATACAGTACACCAAAGTGAAATTAATTTTAGATCTACTTCTTTTTCCAGAATCATTTGCCCTTAAAAGTTAGTGAGAAGGGAGTTGGGTGATAGGAGCAGTGAGTGTGAAGCACAAGGACCAGCGTAAGAAACCTGGTTCGAGCCCCTGGCTTCCCACATGCAGGGAAGTCACATCATAAACAGTGAAGCAGGTCTGCAGGTGTCTATTCCCTCCCCATCTCCCCCATCTTCCCCTACTCTTTCCATTTCTCTCTGTCCTGTCTAACAACGATGACATCATCAACAACAGTAATAGCTACAACAATTAAAAATAACAAGGGCAAAAAAGGAAAATAAATAAAATTTTTTTTAAAGTTTGTGAGAAAAGTAGTACATTTGCAATACCACTGACAAAATCTCTATTAGAATTGTGTTGTACCTCAAATGAGTTTTAAAAGGGAAGTGTTACATATTTAATGAAAGCAGTAACAACAATTCACCAAGGATTGTGTTATGATATTTCTTTTGTGCTTTAAGTAACTAGAATTAAAATTTACTTTGAAGCACTAGTAAGAGCCACAGAAATGACTGTCATAACATTTAAACAGCTATCCTTGCCCTTGGTTGCCATCACAATTTTTACTATGATCTGTCACATAATGTTTAAGAGAAACTACCTAAACTTGAAGCTGTGCCATTTGTCATATACTCACGGTGGAATGATGATGGTGTTTTCATAAACCACTACTTTCTTTGTTGAGTTAATGGTGTACTAAAGTTTGATATTGTTGTTGTTTTACAGAAAAAAAATAAAATTTAAAAAAAACATATTTTGAACTGCTTAAACAATTTAAGCCCAAGGTCTGCATTTAGTCAGTTTACAGATTTGATACATTAAATACTTAGACATACTCAGATTAAAATGTAGGCAGTTGAAATGTACTCCAGTTTTAATTGTGTGCTCAAGACAAATCAAGTTATTCAGAGAAGCTATTAATTTTGTCAAAGTTCTTGAAGATACATAAAATTTCATTTGACTTCTGATTATATTAGCTAAAGCTAGTAAATTTAGTTTCATTACTAATACTCTGTCTTTCCAAAGAAGTCATCATTTATGTAGGTTTCTGTGCTTGTCATCCTTAGTTAGCTACAGTTTCCCTTCAGTAGTTTCTGCTCCATTTTCTACGAAATCTCTATCCTCCCCAGAGAAAAGGGACTCCCCCCACCACTGCCCTGTTATTCTTCTTTCTGCCATTCGTATTGCAGTTGACTGCATTGTCCGCTTTCTGTGCTGCCTTCTTCCATCTGTTCTAATCATTGCTTTTTTACACTTTGTCTTTCTTTAGATGAATGGATATATTTTTAACTTAAATGATGTTTATCTATAAATCGTTGAGAACTCTTTGCATTCCTCCTGTCATTTCAATCAGCATCATTTACTTTTTATTTCACTTGAAATTTCCTAAAAACATGACTCTATGGGATACCACCTTCACTATATCCCAAGGGTGCGAATAAGTCATTTGAGAGAAAAAAAAAAAGCAGAAGAATAGCTGTCAATATGAGAAAAATTGGCAACTTTGTTAATAAAGAACATGACTCAAATCAGATTTATGACTGAGAATTTTTCCATCTTCCTATCCAAAGATCAGATTTATAGTTAAACTATTGTCTGAAATTTCTGAAAATGCCAACTATGTCTTTTTATAATTTCCTCTTTATCTTTTAAAGTAAACGGTCATGTGTAAATTAAAAATGTATAGATTTGTGTATAAAAGTGAAATTTTACACCATAGGTAAATACACAATATGAATACATACATATATGTGTGTATATGTCCATAAGTAGGAGAAAGCTTCATAGGCAGTGAAGCAATGCTACAGGTGTCACTCTCACTATCCCTCTTTACCTTCTTCCTTCCCTCTCAATTTCTACCTTTACCCAAAATAAATAAATAAATACATTGAACTAATATTTAAAAAAGAAACACACTTCCCCCAGGAATCTACTTTATCTAATTGTTTTGTTAAACTCTTACAATCTTCCATGGCTTATCCTGATTATCCCATATAATATCAAAATCTGCCCCACTTTCTCTCTACCCAGCTCTCTTGAAACCATTGTTTTGTTCCATCTCTTCTTTTCTTTCATTGAGCACCTCCTTTATTTTATTTATTTTCCCCAGCTCTGGTATCACTTTGTTGAGGAAACATTTATGCTAGAGCTGTGGGTTGACTCTCAGCTAGGAAGGTAAATTTACCGAGTTCCCATCACTAGTTCAAGAGACTACGTGAAAAGAAAGAAACTCGGGGAGGATTCTGGTACGAACACACTCGTTTATTGGGGTTAATATAGAAGGTTTGGGTTAATATAGAAGGCTAGACAAAGAACAGTTTTCACATAAATCAGAATTCACAGGTTTCTTAAAGGTTTCTTAAAGGTCAGCAAGCCCCTATGGCAGGGGCTGGTATGACAAAGGTTGATACATAAAGATCAATACAATTGGTCTCCTGATGCAGGCATTTAATTATCCAAAGGCATTTGAGAGAAGAATAGTGGTGGAACCAGTAAGGTGAGATAGAGAAGAACAAGGCTTTAAAGACATCAAAAGGGCTCCAGGAAATAAGGTCTTGGGGGGCTTTTCACTTGTCTGGTGTTTGGAGTGTGTGACAGGATGTGCTCTTCCTTTGTGGTCAAAAGGTGAAGGTGGAATGTGTGAACTTTGAGTGAGTGAATTCTAAAGCAGTTAACCATTTGGCTGACAACCTCTCTCACTGAGTGAGAGAGGTTATAGGCTCTTTGGGAATTTCGGGCGTCTTACAGAGGGCAAGCTGAGTCTGATAGACTTTTGTCTCTTGGCTCATCTCTATGGAGTGAGGCTAACAAGAGAGATGTCTTTTCAGACCTCCATAAGTGAAGATGGGAGGAGCCTCCCTAAGCTCTACCAAACTTCCACATAGTCCCACACATTTATTTATAGGATTGTTGTTGTCAAAGGGATGCATTTCCTTATTTCCCCAAGATATAGGTGTCTGTATATTTCACCCTCACCCAAATCATATTATTTCACCATAAAAGACTTTGGCTCCCAATCTCACTGTATTAATACTCCTTTGCCCCCTGTAAAGTTCACAAATCTGCCTTGGTAGACTCCTGTCCTCTGAAGACTGACTCCTTGTTTTTTTCTTACATTCCATCTGTGAGTGAGATCATTTGATATTCATCCTTCTCCTTTTGAGTTAGTGTAGCATTTTATATGCATCTTTTACATTTACTACTTATTGTGTATCTTGTTCACTAGAATGTATGCTCCCTTAGGAGTGGAATCAAATTATAATTCCTGTATCAGTGCTTTGCATAGAATAGATAAATAAATATATGTTTCTTGAACTGCATCAATTGGCTCAAAGGTAGGCTACAAAAGATAGTGTGATTGGGTTGGCACAAATCTTAAACCACTACTAGAACATTACATTTTAAACAGGCCTTACTTTTGATGAGTTACTAGCATCATTTTCCAGTGGAAAAGATTGTCATGAGGACATGGTAGTGAAGAATACCTGATTTGCTATGGTTTCCTGAACACATTATTTCTTGAGGGACTAGAGATATGTACTGACGTTGCTTTGCTATATAAAGTAACATAATCAAATTTAGAACAAGTTTGTGGTAAATAATTCTGAGTTGATAGATTTCAAAGTTGTTAAGGTTACAACAAGAAATGTGTAAAATTTGCCATAATCAAGGCATAAGAACAAAATAATCACACATAATGTCAAGATGATCACATTTTGGCTGACTCAATTTTCCATTTGTTTTTTTTTTTATTTCAAAACTGTGAAGCAAGCCAGAATTAACACAACATGTCATGACTTTGACTTAATCATGCTGTAGTGATTAATTCTTAAAGCTGTTTTTCTTTGTGGCATCCACAGATGGTGACCCTTTTTTTTTTTCTTTTTTCACATCTGCAGCCAAAATGCCACCACAATGCAGTATATGTGGTAAGATTGCCACATTTGTGGATAGAAAACAAAATAAGCAGCTGTCAAATTTGTTGTTAACTAATATGGTTAGGTTGGGGTGTGTAGAAATTTGAATGGAAAAAGGGCTTGAGACAGTTTCACAGTTCAGTGTTTTCTTAGAATAGTATTTCTTCATTGAGTTCATCATCAGTTGGATATGATGCTCAATTCAGAAGTTTACAGGCCTGATTTTGCCAACTAACAAAGCTCACATTTTACAAGCAAAAGTAAGTAAAATAAAAGTTTTGAAATCCTTGATTCTATCAGCTACTATGTTTGCAAGCTTGGAAAAGTTGCCTACCCTTACTTTTCTTAAAAAATGGAAGAAGCTAGTGTATTGCACCAAAGTAAAAGACTCTGGGATGGGGGGGGGGGAGAGTACTGGTCCAAAAAGGATGACAGAGGACCTAGTGGGGGGTGTATTGTTATGTGGAAAACTGAGAAATGTTATGCATATATAAACTATTGTATTTACTGTCAAAAGTAAAACAATAATCCCTCAATAAAGAAAAAAAAGGAAGAGGGGTTTGCTCTTTAGTAAGTACTGTAAATATGCTTAAGCCTATTCCACTCTTAAAAGTGATTAACATGGTATATTTAATGTCATGTGTTATGAACCACAATAAAAAGAGAAGTTTTAAGTAAATTTATCAATAAAAACTTCAATAAAAAGTTTTCAAAGAGTGGTAAAAGGGGCCGAGTGTTGGCGCACCTGGTTGAACTCACATTACAATGCAGAAGGACCCAGGTTCAAGCCCCCAGTCCCCACCTACAGGGGGAAAGCTCTGCAAGTGGTGAAGCAGTGCTGCAGGTGTCTCTTGGTCTCTCTCCCTCTCTGTCTCCCCCTTCCTTCTTGATTTCTGGCTATCTCTATCCAATAAATAGAGATAATAATTAAAAAAACATTCTTAAAAAGAGTAGTAAAGGGAGTTGGGCTGTAGCACAGCGGGTTAAGTGCAGGTGGCGCTAAGCTCAAGGACCGGCGTCAGGATCCCGGTTCGAGCCCCCGGCTCCCCACCTGCAGGCAGGTCCCTTCAAAGGCGGTGAAGCAGGTCTGCAGGTGTCTGTCTTTCTCTCCCCCTCTCTGTCTTCCCCTCCTCTCTCCATTTCTCTCTGTCCTATCCAACAACAACGACATCAATAATAACTACAACAATAAAACAACAAGGGCAACAAAAGGGAATAAATAAAATTTTAAAAAAATTTTTTAAAAAGAGTAGTAAAATACCACTTAGTACAAGTATTATTCCAATGTATTATGTGAAGTGAAATATGTAATCCATGTAAACTGCTCAGACTCAGAAGTTCTTGATAATATTATAATTAATGTAGCTAACTTTTGCCTTTTGATGCAATTTGATGTTAATTTTTTTCTTTTTTATATTTATTAATTTATTTTCCCCTTTGTTATACTTTCTTTTTATTGTTGTAGTTATTGTTGGTTTTGATGTCATCGTTGTTAGGTAGGACAGAGAGAAATGGAGAGAAGAGGGGAAGACAGAGAGGGAGAGAGAAAGATAAGACACCTGCAGACCTGCTTCACAGCCTGTGAAGCTACTCCTCTGAAGGCAGGGAGCCGGGGGGCTCGAACTGGCATTCTTGCACCATGTGCACTTAATGTGCTATGCTACTTGCCCAACTCCCTGATGTTAATTTATTTTAGACTCATTGGCAGGATACTATATACTGATATGTTGCAGAAGACTACTTATAGGCATGTATGATGTTACAGAGAGATCACTCTGATGCTATAAGCAGACTTTTAATATTAACATTTTTAGGAATATTTGTTTTGCGTAAGAGTTCCTTAGAATAGCTAACAGGCTATTTATCACTTGTTTGCTTTTTGTACCTCAGTGCTATGAAGTACAAAAGAATTAGCTTTTATTATATCTTTTTACACTATTGGATTCTCAGAAGTACTAGATACTAAAAGATATTTTCCCATTAACTTCAAGATTATCAGAAATTTAGCTGATTTGAATGAATTTTTGATGACAAAGTTTCTTCTTAAGAACAAAAATTAATTGTCAGCATTCAGATACTATCATGGACTTGAACCTATTAAATAATGTTTTTTACTGTTGCATCAAGAAAAATCAAGATTGAAAAATTAAGGAAGCATAATACTTTCTTATTTTTAGTTATGACACATTAAAAAAAAAAAAGCCTTAACAGATGTCTTTCATCAGCTTTAAAAATGCTAACAAAAGGCATTAGACCAGCTAGGGCATTTTTGAGGTATGATTCTAAGCTATGACACATTCTTTAATACTCCAAACAGCCACCATGGGATTTTTATTATTTATGCTCATTTTTTGGAAGGCAGAGTTACAGAGACATTAAATAAATTTCTTTTTTTATATTTATTTTCCCTTTTGTTGCCCTTGTTTTTCATTGTTGTAGTCATTATTGATGTTGTTGGATAGGACAGAGAGAAATGGAGAGAGGAGGGGAAGATAGAGCGGGGGAGAGAAAGGTAGAAACCTGCAGACCTGCTTCACCACCTGTGAAGCGACTTCTCTGCAGGTGGGGAGCTGGGGCTTGAACCAGGAGCCTTACGCTGGTCGTTGAGCTTTGCGCCACCTGTGCTTAACCTGCTGCGCTACCGCCTGACTCCCATTAAATAAATTTCTATAGCTACCCAAGTAGAAAGTGGCTGGTTATAATTCAAATTCAGGCAGCCCTCTTTTGTCATTGCTCTTAGTACTTTCACTCCATTCCACTTTTGAGTTAAAGGATTTTTATAGGGAGTCAGGTGGTAGCGCAGCAGGTTAAGCACAAGTGGCGCAAAGCACAAGGAATGGCCTAAGGATCCCGGTTCGAGCCCCCGGCTCCCCACCTGCAAGGGAGTTGCTTCACAAGCAGTGAAGCAGGTCTGCAGGTGTATATCTTTCTCTCCCCCTCTCTGTCTCACCCTCTTCTCTCCATTTCTCACCATCCTATCCAACAACGAAGACATCAGTAACAACTACAATAGCTACAACAAGGGCAACAAAAGGGAATAAAGATAAAAATAATTTAAATAAATAGTTTTTTAAAAAAAGAATTTTTATCTAACTTTTTTAAAATGCAGGTAACGTGACATCTGTAGTATATTTTGAGTTCACATCTTTAAAATGCAACTTTTGGTTTAATGGTGAAATAATAATGTCAGTAATTATAAGACTGAATTTTGTCTTTAATTCTTAAAATTTTTTTTAAGATTTTATTTTTTTGTGAGAAAGGAAGAGAGAGAGAAAGAACCAGTCATCACTCTGGTACATGTGCTGCTGGAGATCGAACTCAAGACCTCATGCTTGAGAGTCCAGTGCTTTATCCATTGCACCACCTCCAGGACTACTCATTTAAAAAAAAAATGTATTTATAAAATAGAAATATTGACAAGACTATAGGATAAGAGGAGTGCATTTCCACACAATTTCCACCCCCAGACTCCATATCCAGTCCCCTCTCTTGATAGCTTCCCTGTTTGTTATCCCTTTATTCTTTTTTTATTGAGGGAAGTAATGCTTTACAGTATAGTCATCAACACAGGAGTATAATCTCATTATACATAAGGACCCCAAGGGTCTTTTCCACCCACTCTCCTCCCCCCTTTCACAAGTCCTTTGCTTTGATGTAATACACCATACCCAGCCCATATTTCACTTTGTGTTCTCCCTTCATGTCCCTATTTATTAAGTCTAGCATATAAGTGAGATCTTTCAGTATTTGACCTTTTTGGGGGGCTTATCTTACTTGACAGGGTGTCTTCGGGTTCCATCCAAGATGATGCAAAGGAGACAATGTTTTTAGCTACTGATGTGTCATTGGACATCTCTGGGTTGCTTTCAAGTTTTAGCATTTATAGATTGTGCTGCCAGGAACATAAGTACACATAGGTCTCTTCTGATAGGCACTTTATTTACTTTGGGTAATCCTCAGGAGACAAGCTGCTGCGTCATAGGGTAGGTCCATTTCTAGTGTTCTGAGAAATCTCCAGGCTATTTCCACAAGGGGTAGACCAGTTTACACTTAGTAGATGTGTCATTTTTCCCCACATCCTCTCCAACATTTGTTACTGTCCTTTCTACTGTATGACATTCTCACAGGTATAAAGTAGTATCTCATTTTTTGAATTTCATGATGATCAGTGACTTTGAAGTTTACTGAGATATTTATATATCTTGGTTATTAGTCCTTTATATGATGCATGATTAAGATCTTCTCTCAGTCAGGTGGTAGTACAGTGGGCTAAGCGCACATGGCACAAAGCATAAGGACCAGCGTAAGGATCCCGGTTCGAGCCCCCAGCTCCCCACTTTCAGGGGAGTCGCTTCACAAACAGTGAAGCAGGTCTGTAGGTATCTTATCTTTCTCTTCCCCACTGTCTTCCTCTCCTCTCTCCATTTCTCTCTGTCCTATCCAATAACGACACCAGTAATAACTACAAGAATAAAACAACAAGGGCAACAAAAGGAAATAAATAAATAAATGTTAAAAAAAAAAAAAAGATCTTCTCCCATACTGTAGGGTGTTTTTCTGTTAGGGTAGTTAGTAACACTGTTTGCTGTGCAGAAGCTTCTCACATGGTGAAGCTGTGCTACAGGTGTCACTCTGTCTCTCTCCCTCTCTAGCTCCCCCTTTCCTTTCAGTTTCTCTCTGTTTCTATCCAAATAAATAAATATTTTAAAAAGAAAGATATCAATTTAAAGTTGACAAATTAGTTTATTTTAGCAATATGACCCAAGGTAGAGTGTGGGCACCAAATAGGACTTAAAGTGATTATTCATGTAAGTGTATTTTCCAAGTTAGACCAAGAATTTTTGTTTTGGTTTCTTTGAGAAAATTACTTACTTTTTAAAAGGATTTATTTATTTCACAATTAAGAGAGATGCAGACACAGATATCAGAGTACTCAATTCTGACATTCAGAAAAAAAAAAAAAGTGCTGCCACAAATAAAACCATAGGCCTTTAGGGCCTCTGATATGAAAGTCTAGTTTATTACTGCTTCACTTTACACACGCCCCTATGCCTATAACTTGTATAGTTATATACGCTAAACTTTTCCTTTTGGCAGAGAATGGGTGGTGGTATACCTAGTAAAGGACACATGTCACAATGCACAAGGACCCCGGCTCTTCACCTACAGAAGGGAAGTTTCACAGGCAGTGAAGCAGTACTGCAGGTGTCTCCCACTTTCTCTCTCCTTCCCTATTTCCCTATTCTCTCAAAATTTCTCTCATTTCTATCCAATAAATAAAAACATAAATAAACTTTTGCTTTGGTTAAGTTATAGTAATGTGCTGGAGAAAAATGGTAGTGATGACAACGGACAACAATAAAAATTACATATTGTTGATCCATGTACAGTAACAGAAACTAGTTCGGACTTTCATACCTATCACCCATCATGCTACTGATCTGTACAAGCTATTTATGATACCTTACATTACTTATTTTTTCAACAAATACATTGAGCTACATTGAGAGGTGCTAGACATGCACTTTGCTAAATTCTCTTAAGGAGTTCCTTATGTGGTTGGAGAAAAACACAGAAAGTGACAATTTCAATAAACCCTACAGTAGAAACGAGATTAAGGTACTGTGAAAGTATAGTAAATGGAGCACCCTGCATATAACGTAGGGATAGAAGCGGGTGAGTTGTGAGGAAGACCAACATTACTTGTATCTTGTAGTTTTTAAAGAAAGAATAGTTTAGTTATAACTGTCCTTTCTCTTAAGTACTAAACCATTTGAAATTAAGACCAGAGACAGATTTTTCTATTTTATTCACTTTGACGCACCAACATTCCTTGATAGTTTGAAGTTATATTAAATTTCCATGAAATTGGCTTTAATCATGGGGTAAGGCTGTCTAAATCTGCATATGTATCTGGAAAGCTTTTAAAATATCTTTTGACAAATGACTGTTTTGTTTTTAAAGACTTAGGCACATGGTCTCAACATCTTTTAATGTACCAGATATATCTTTCCCAGGCATACCTTTACTTCTATAAACTTAGATTTCATTTTATTTGAGATACAGATATTAAAGAAAGTTGAGGGGCCAGGTGGTGGCTCACCTGGTTAAGTGTACACACTACAGTGTGCAATGACCTGAGTTCAAGCCCCTGGTTTCTCCTTGTGGAGTGGATAGCTTCACGAGTGGTAAAGCAGGGCTGTTAAATTTCTCTCTGTGTCTTCCCCTCCCTCCTTTATCAATTTCCTTCTGTCTCTACTCAATAATAAGTAAATTAAAATTTAAAAAATTTTTTTAAAAGACGGAAAGTTGAGTGGTCTGATAGGTAGCGCAGTGATAAAGCTTTGGATTCAAGCATGAGGTCCGGAGTTCGATCCTCGGCAACACATATGCCAGAGTGATATCTGGTTCTTTCTTTCTCCTCCTATCTTTCTCATAAGTAAATAAAATATTTAAAAAGGAAGGAAGGAGGGCGGAGGGTAGATAGCATCATGGTTATGCAAACAGACTCTCATGCCTGAGGCTCCAAAGTCCCAGGTTCATCCCCTGCACCACCATAAGCCAGAGTTGAACAGTGCTCTGGTTTAAAAAAAAAAAAAAAGGAAGGAAGGAAAGATGGAAGGAAGGGTCCCAGAGCTGTCATACCTGGTTGGGCACTGTTACCATGAGTAAGGACCTGGTTTCAAGCCCCTGATCCACACTTGCAGGGGGGAAGCTTCACTAGTGAAGCTGTGCTTCAGTTTTCTCTCTGTCTACTTTTCTCCTCTCTCACTTCTCAGTTTTTCTCTGTCAGTCAGACAAAAGAAGGGAAGAGGAAAAAAATGGTCATCATGAACAATAGATTCATAGTGAAGGCACCTAGTCTCGG
This sequence comes from Erinaceus europaeus, assembly GCF_950295315.1. NCBI lineage: Eukaryota > Metazoa > Chordata > Mammalia > Eulipotyphla > Erinaceidae > Erinaceus > Erinaceus europaeus. The sequence continues at coordinate 26,238,184 of NC_080174.1, read as the reverse complement.
TAATAATCCTGTTAACAAAAATAATTGATAACTAATATACATTATATATATATTTAATCTTGTTATCCTCAGCAAATATCAAATATTTTCTTTTATTTCCTTTTATTGCCCTTGTTGTTTTATTGTTGTAGTTACTGATGTCATTGTTGTTGGATAGGACAGAGAGAAATGGAGAAAGGAGGGGAAGACAGAGAGGGGGGAGAGAAAGATAGACACCTGCAGACCTGCTTCACCGCCTGTGAAGCGATTCCCCTGCAGGTGGGGAGCCGGGGGCTCGAAACAGGATCTTTCCTCTGATCCGTGCGCTTTGCACCACATGCTCCTAACCCACTGCGCTACTGCCTGACTCCCAAATATTTTCTTTTTGAAATATCAGTTCATTTATTCATTCAAGAAATACTGACTACTTGCTATATGCAAAATGTTTTCCTATGCACTGAGTATATGAATACATTTTTATTAGTTATTATCAGACTCACCTGTACAGAGCAGGTGTTATAATTATACCCAAGTATATATTCATAATAAGACAGGACTCCCAAATATTTTCTTTTTGAAATATCAGTTCATTTATTCATTCAAGAAATACTGACTACTTGCTATATGCAAAATGTTTTCCTATGCACTGAATATATGAATACATTTTTATTACTGTTATTATCAGACTCACCTGCACAGAGCAGGTGTTATAATTATACCCAAGTATATATTCATAATAAGACAGGTGTCATACAATTCTGTCTCACTTCTTCAGGTTTAGTCATTGTGGTTGTAGGATCACTTCTTTCATGACTGTAAGTGAGGAATTTATCGCTGCTAAACTAGGCCTGTAAAGATACTAAAGGGACACACACCATTTTTCCAAAATATGAAGAGCAATTGGAGAAACCAAAACATGAAATGCATGTAACTCCAAAAGACAGAATACATTTTGCAAGCAAAGGTAGGCAAAGTAGTTAATATAACATAACATTAATATAAGAAGCAATTAGTGACCTTAGATCTATCTCTCCCATGTTAATGTGTCAATTCTTCTTCTCCCTCTTCCCCTTCTTCCTCCTCCTCCTCCTCTTCTTCAGAACTTGTTTTAGTGTCTGGTTCAGAATGCAGTATAAATTTAAAAGTATTAATTTAAGTTCACTTTTATTTTTAAAATTTTTTTTAAATATTTTATTTATTTATTTTCTCCTTTGTTGTCCTTGTTGTTTTTCATTGTTGTTGTAGTTATTATTGTTATTGATGTTGTCATTGTTAGATAGGACAGAGAGAAGTGGAGAGAGGAGGGGAAGACAGAGAGGAGCAGAGAAAGATAGACACCTGCAGACCTGCTTCACCGCCTGTGAAGCGACTCCCCTGCAGGTGGGGAGCTGGGGGCTCGAACCGGGATCCTTATGCCGACCTTGTGCTTTGTGCCACCTGCGCTTAACCTGCTGCGCTACAGCCCGACTCCTTTAAAATATTTTTATTTGCATTTGAGATAGGTAACCTTGGCTTATAATCCCATAGGTGTGTTAAAATACACTTAAAAAAATAACCACTTCAATATTTATTTTTTATTGAGACAGACAACTCAAGAGGGAAGTGGGAGGTAGAGAAGGAGAAAGAAACACCTGCAGCACTGCTCCACCTCACATGAAACTTCACCCAGCAGGTGTGAACAGGGGACTTGAACCTACTTCCTTGTATACTGTAACATGTGCCATCAACCAGAGGCATCGCCACCTGGCCCCCCAAATACAATTTTTTATCTTCTCAAATGTACTACCCCACCACCCACACAAAAGCATGACTATTCCTCTAGCAAAATCCACTGGAGCACCTTTCCCTTATATAATTACCTCCCAACCCTTTGTTAATCTCTCTTTTGCTGTTGTGTTCATGGTCTTCATTGGACTTTGCTTATTTTCTTGGTTTTATTTCTTTTCCTTCTGTGGATAAGCTCATTCTATATTTTCATTTCATTTGAGAGAAAGGGAGACACCAGCAGTCTTGTTTCACCACTGGTGATACCAAAAGCAGATAGGGACAGAACAAAAACGGAAAACTATAGACCAGTATCTCTGATGAACATAGATGCCAAAATATTAAACAAGATCTTGGCCAACCGGATACAGCAACATATCAAAAAGACCAAGTGGGATTCATCCCAGGAATGCAAGGCTGGTTCAACATACTAAATCAACCAATGTCATTCACCATATCAATAAAAGCAAAACCAAAAACCAAAAACATGATCATCTCAACAGATTCAGAGAAAGCCTTTGACAAAATCCAGCACTCATTCATGCTCAAAACACTACAAAAAATGGGAATAGATGAGAAATTCCTCAAGATAGTGGAATCCATATATAGCAAACCTACAGCCAACATCATACTCAACAGACAGAAGCTGAAAACATTCCCCCTCAGATGAGGGACTAGACAGGACTATCCATTATCACCATTACTCTTCAACATAGTATTGGAAGTTAGAAAAAATGTTAGAAATCAAAATTATAGCAACATAAATGCAAATAGCATTTGGTGGATATGATGAAAAACAGTATGACTACCCTGCTTATACTTAAGAGTACAGAAGCTTAGATAAGGACTTGAGTTTAGAATTCCTGCCAGAATTACTCACTTGGTTTTTTTCCATGACATTTAAAAAATAATCATTTAGAGTTAAGCCCATAAAAGTGTGATTTCTGCCTCACCTAACAGTTTCATTTGATTTTACAGTGCTTATCTCTCTGTTTACATTGATCTTGTGCTTTTACATGTTGCTCAGTTTCACTATTAGCATGGCTTATAATATTTTTTTTTGCCTCCAGTGTTATTGCTGGGGCTCAGTGCCTGCACCATGAATCCACTGCTCCTGGAGGCCATTTCCCCCCTTTTTGTTGCCCTTGTTGTTGTAGCCTTGTTGTGGTTATTATTTTTGTTATTGTTGTTGATGTTGATGTCGTTTCTTGTTAGATAGGACAGAGAGAAATGAAGAGAGGAGGGGAAGACAGAGTGGGGGAGAGAAAGACACCTGCAGACCTGTTTCACTGCCTACGAAGCGACTTCCCTGCAGGTGGGGAGCCAGGGGCTGGAACCCGGATCCTTACTCTGGTCCTTGCATTTTGCGCCACCTGCTCTTAAACCGCTGTGCTACCGCCTAACCCCCATGTCTTATAATTTTTTAATTGAAATCTGGAATGAATGGAATAAAAGGAACCTTGGTAGATGGGCTTTTAGTGTGAGAAGATTTATGCATTTGATTAGGAGCTAAGTTGTATTTGCTGTTTTCTATTACTGCACTGTTAGAAAGTAAGCTGGTCTTAGTTTCTTTGTTGTTTTGTCTTCCAATATTGTTATTTTTCTGTATATTCCTTAAATAGTCTTGAAGTTCTTTTAGTTGTAATCTCATTATTATTATACTGGATTCTTAGTGAGTTGGCAGTAAAATAGCAGATGGGGGAGAATGGAAGCATTTTCCTTTGTTTAGATTTCAATATTTAGTGAGCTTAAGGTAGGTATTTACCTTCCATCATATTGAAGACTAGCAAGGCCTTAAAAAGGAGAACAGGGGGAGTCGGGTGGTAGTGCAGCGGGTTAAGCGCAGGTGGCGCAAAGCATAAGGACTGGCATACGGATCCCGGTTCAAGTCCCCGGCTCCCCACCTGCAGGGGAATCGCTTCACAAGCAGTGAAGCAGGTCTGCAGGTGTCTGTCTTTCTCTCCTCCTCTGTGTTTCCCTCCTCTCTCCATTTCTCTTTGTCCTATCCAACAATAATGACATCAACAACAACAGTAATAACCACAACAATAAAACTACTAGGGCAACAAAAGGGAATAAATAAATATATTTTTTTAAAAAGGAGAATGGGAGCCATAGAGATAGTTCATCAGTTAAAATGCCTACGTTGCCATGTGTGTGGCCAGGTATGAACCCTGGTTCCACATGGGAGGTAATATGGTAGAAGGTGAAGCTACCAGTACTATAGTATCTCTCCTTCTTTCTCTCTCTCTGAATGGAAAAATGGCCTGGATCTGGAAAGTCACACATGCTCAATAAAGACATTGATTGATTAAAGGTGATAGAGAACTCTGTATATGATTCAGAATGGCTCCTCTTTCCCTCCCCTGCCATTTACAATGAGAACCTGGTGAGGCTCCTGGAAATAGAACTATATGGGGTCTACTGGGAGTTTTGAACTTTCAAGTTAGTCTACAGTGAGCCACTTGCAGTTCAAAGGATTAGCACAGTTGCACTGATGCTAATAGCAGGATTTTCTTTGGTCTTCTGATCCAGCAAGTTCTCTGTGTTTTCCTGTTTGTATCTCCATTTTGGGGGGGGAGGGATTGGCATGACTAGTAAGAGAAGAACTGTTAACTTGAATTTGTTCAGAGTGTGTGGGTGTGTGTGTGTGTGTGTGTGTGTGTGTGTGTGTGTGTGTGTGTGTGTGTGTGTGTGTGTGTGTTAACTAGAATGAGGACTTCCAAGTTGCTTTCTGATCAGATAAAAATCTTGACCCTAATTCAAAAGCCTGAGATGTGGATGCCAGGAAGTTCAAGAAGATAAAACGTTTTTGCATTTGAAGTTAAAATCTTAAAGTTTTGCTTTTATTCCAGTTTTATGTTGACAGCCTAAACCTATCCTTGCCCTGTGTTGTGTTCTAACTCTTCTGCCACAAGCGCAGTGGAGCCACTGAACTTGACTTGGGATTTACTCACTATCCAGTATTACCAGACTGGTGATAGACATGTACATACATGTATACTTCTCCCCTCCTTCTCTCTCTCTCTTTCTTTGACAGTCTCTCTCTCAGTATCTCTGTGTGTGTGTGTGTGTGTGTGTGTGTGTGTGTGTGTGTGTGTGATGCCATACCCTTGTGCATGCATGATTCCACCCTATCTTGGATGATTCTTTTCTCATTATTTTACTTCAAATATATAGAAAGAGAAGAGAGAAAGAAACATCATAGCACTGCTCCACACTCTCTGGATCGATCTTCCATAGCCCTTGCATAGTGGTGGAGCTTGAACCCAGGGCTTTATACATGAGAAAGGCTCATCCCCTGCTAGGTGACTTGTTTCCCAGCATGTACATTGATTTTTGAAGGATTTATACCAGTTTCAAAAGCCATTGAATTCATATATTATAAAAAATAGTTGTAGTACTAAAGTGATCAGGACTATAGTGAGTGAATATAAATATTCTGCGTATAAAAGAATGCAATAAATATTTAAGTGGAGGGACTTTGTAAATTATTATACCAAATATATTAAAAGAATGTTTATTGCTATATTTTCTTCTAAAGAAATATTGTCTTACACACTTATATAAGCATTTATTTAAATAATGATCCTGGGTCCATACTCCCAGAGGGATAAAGAATAGGAAAGCTATCAAGGGAGGGATTAGGATATGGAGTTCTGGTGGTGAGAATTGTGGAAATGTTATTATTCTTATTACTTATAATTATTTATATATTACTTATATATTACTTATAATTAATCTTATTCTGTGGTCTTGTTGATCATTATTAAAGCAATAAAAATAAAATTACTATAAAAACAAAATTACAATAAACTATATTTCTCTCACTATAGCTGCATTCTCTAGCATATCTACAGTTGAAATTAAGAGAGTCTTATTGTTTTAACAAAAAATAAAAAACAAGGTCATGCTACAATTGTGACTTTCCTACTAATATTTTTTTCTCATTTTTTTATTTATAGGTGGGGTGGTTAATGATTTACAGTCAACAATAAAATATAGTAAAAATAAAATAAAATACAGTCATTTGTACATAGATAATATTTTTCAGTTTTCCACATAACAATTTAACCCCCTCTAGGTCCTCTGACATCATGTTCCAGGACCTGAGCCTCCCCCCTCACCCCAGAGTCTTTTACTTTGGTGCAATACACCAAACTCACCAACTGTTAATTAACTAATAAGCTGCAACTAGAATGAGACCATTAATTTACAAATAATATTTCTCTCATTCTATAATAAACTCTTAAGAAAGTGGTGGCTGACTTACAGATAAGGTCTAACATATTAAGGTATCTGTTTTGAAATAAACTGAATCCCAACTTTTTGTAAAAAAAAAAAAAAAGATTATTTATAAAATGGAAATATTATGAGAGGGTGGTATCACTTCTGCTGATGCAATACTGGGCATAAAACATGACCTTACACATGTAACTCCAGTGCTCAACCTCTGATCCACTTGTACTATACTGTCATTTTAAATATTAAAAAACATATAAAATTGGGGGCCGGGTGGTAGCACACCCAGTCAAGCACACATAGTACAAAGTGCAAGGACCTGCACAAAGATCCTGGTTTGAACCCCTGGCTTTCTACCTGCAGGGGAGATTGCTTCACAAGCAGTGAAGCAGGTCTGTAGTTGTCTGTCTTTCTTTCTTTCTTCCTGTCTTCCCCTCCTCTCTGTTTCTCTCTGTCTTATCCAGAAAAAAAAAAAGGTCACAGGAGCAGTGGATTCATACTGCAGGGAGCAAGCCCCAGCAATAACCCTGGAGACAGTGTGTGTGTGCGTGTGCGTGCGTGTGTGTGTGTGTGTGTGTGTGCGTGCGTATGTGTGTATTATGTATGTGTGTATATATATATATATATATATATATATATATATATAGTGTCTAATTTCTTTGTAAAAACTTCTCAATAGCAAGAATGCTACCTGCCTTGTCACTGTATGAGACAAGCATCTTTTTCTGTCCCTTTCCTAGCTGTCATATACCTTCTAAATTTTTATAATCTGTCAACTTGTTACCCTTTGTATTTTGAATGTCATGAAATATCTGAGAGCTCTTCGAATGTGCAGTTCTTTGCTAGCATCACTTCTGAGACAGCATCTTTGTCATCACTACTCCTTCCTTCATGTACACTAATAAAATCTGGGGACAGAATTCACAACTTTCTTAATGGGTACCAGTGGCCTCACCAGATAGACTAATAGTTATCAATTCTAAGAGAACAGTTTTTACTCATTGTCAACGGTTCTTCTTTCGTCACCTTGTAATTACTATTTTCTTTCACTGTGATAGCCTCAGCACACAATCCTGAAAGCTAGTTAACTTGATTGGAAAATTTTTTATTATTGTCTTCAATGCTAAGTAGGAGTCAGTGCTTCATTTTAAGGGTTAAGTGACTTTCTGTTACTAGTGCAGTTGTGTTTTGTTTTATTTATTCATTTGATAGGACAGAGAAATAATGGGGAGATAAGGACATTTAGGGAGAAAGAAAGAGACACCTGGAGCACTGCTTCTCCACTAGTGAAACGTCCCCCCACCCTTGCAGGTGGGGACTTGGGGCTTGAACTCAGTTCTTTGTGCATTATAACATGTACACTCAAGCAGGTGTGCCACCACCCAGCCCCACTAGTATAGTTGTTTAAATGCCTTGACCTCTTCTTTTTAAAAAATATTCATTTATCTTTTTCAATATGGGACAATCTGTAGCTTCATGAAGGCCTAAGGTTCATCTTGTTTTCATTTGCTCTTTTCAGATCTGCTAATTAAGATGAATTCTACTTCTAATGGAATTTTTAATTTCTTTGTTGTATACTCCAATTGGCATGCCTGTTAATCTTGTCCACCTATAAGTAAACTTGACTATGATGCCACCTTTGTTGTATGTTTGGACTTTTCTGATATTCAGTCAAAAAATTACCATTTGTTTGAATTTTTGCTTAAAGACCAAAGAAGTTGTAATTATATGCATAAAATAGAGTGAAAAAAATTGAGATGCTAATATTTTCATGCTAACACGATATATTTTCCAAATCAGATTTCAGAATGCATATTACGTACTTGTGTGCTGGTTTTAAATTCCAGCTAATGCCTTATAAATATTTATAAACACATCATGACTGATTTTATAGTGCTACTAAGAGGTAGAGTAAATGGGCTTTATATCTCAGAATATTTGTGACTCCTGGCTTAGGAGGTGGTATAGTGGTAAAGCTTTGGACTTCCAAGCATCAGCTCTCAAATTTTGTCTTCAGAACTGCATGTGCCAGAATGCTGCTCAGACCTTCCTCTTCCCTACTCCTTTTCCTCTCTCTCTCCTCTGTCTCTCACTAATGAAGTAATAAAATAAGCCTTTTTTTTTTAAGTATTCACTTCTGATAGTCAAAACAAATGGTACTAATTATGAAACTTAAAATATTTGGCTATGAATCTCCTAAGGACTGTTTAATAGATTTCAGTTGGGTAACTAATATTTGACATTGGCTCTTCTGTAAAATATTATGAATGTATTATATTGTCAGAAGTCAGGATTTATTTTTCTATGTTTTTCTATATATAAATGTGTTGTGACTTTCCCAACAACCCAATATGTACTTGACTAATCACTACCAAAGCTCAGTCCTCTAAGCTTTTAATTTTTTTCAATGTGCCCTGCAAGTGAAGATGGGCAACACCTTTCACTTATTTAGTGGATAGAGACAGAAATTGAGAGAGAAGGGGGATATAGAGAGGGAGAGAAAAAGAAAGATACCCGTGGCACTGTTTCACCACTGAGTTTCCCTTTGCAGGTAGGGGATGGAGGCTTGACCTAGACCTTAATCATCATGACATGTGCATGATGACATGTAACATTTTTTATAAACAATTTTTTTCTATTTAATTTTGGTCATATTTTGGTCAGACTTTTCCTTTTTCTCTATTATAATTAGCATAAATGCACTTTTTATATATTTTTAAAATTTGTATCTATAAAATGGAAACATTGCCAAGACTATAGGATAAGAGGGGTACATTTCCACACTGTTCCCACCACCAGAACTCCATATCCAATCCCCTCCCTTGATAGTTTTCCTATTCTTTATCCTTCTGGGAGTATGAACCCAAGATCATTATGGGGTGCAGAAGGTGGGAGGTGTGGCTTCTGTAATTCCCTGCTGAACATGGGTATTGGCAGGTTGATCCATACTTCCAGCCTGTCTCTCTCTTTCCTAGTGGGGCAGGGGGAGACAGGGCTCCAGGACATTTTGGTGGGGTCGTCTGCCCAGGGAAGCCAGGCTGACATCATGGTATCATCTAGAACCTGGTGGCTGAAAAAGAGTTAATATATAAAGCAGAACAAATTGTTGGCTAATCATGATCCTAAAGGCAAGACTATTGCAGATGACAATTTGGTGTATATCCATTTTGGGAAAAGCTAGTAGGTCTTATTTTAGGTATATTCCAAGGGGCCCATGGTGTTACTAGTTTTTGCCTGAGTATGACATCTAATATGCAGGTGACCTGAGTTATTGTCTGGGGAGATGGTGTCATAGTTGGAAAAAGACTAGAAAGCTGGATCAGGGAAGAGAGTAGCTCCCAAATATGGGGAAAGTATATAAATATTATTAACTATAAACCCCATCAATTTGATTTGGGCCCCATAATCAGCACAGGAGTCTATGTAACCTCTACATCCCTATATGTCTGAGCTTGCATTCTGTGGTCATGGCTAGGAACATTCCAGGCTTCACTAATTTCAGGACCCATCTTCCTCAGGTAGTAGGTAGAGTATGTTGTCCAGTCTCCATTCGGAGAATGGAACATTCCCTACCATTGTTGATCTACACTGAAGGTAAGGTCCTACAGGGGCCCACAAAGGGGTCCATTATGTTGTTCCTGATGGAGATGACCAATGACAGTAGTGAGAGGGATCAGTTAGAGGTCTAGGCCCATCATGTCTGTGTGGCAATCCCAGGACTCCCTGACTAGGGCCCCTGGTGATGGGGTGGCCTGGTAGTGACTAAAGAGTCATCATTAAAGTATGCCAGTCTCTTACCCTTATTCAGCTTTTGTAGTCCTTATTTTGTCTGACAAAGTTAGCTTTGGAGTGATTGAGGGACATGTAATAAGAGGTAGGTGAGGAGGGTTTCTAGGTCTAAATAGAAACTGTTTCATCAGTTACTTTAAGGTGTCTTTTTAGGTCTTTCTACTTGCTTGCTTTATTTATTGACTCACTGCAAACTATTGTGCACTTTTGCTTTAAGGTATATATTTTCCCCTAACTTATGGATACATGTACATATGTCCTACCTCTTGGGCCCTGGTCTATTATCTTTGTATTGAGGTTTTGTTAAGAAGTGTGCCACCCGAAATGGAATTACGGAGTTCTATGAGCTAGGAAAGATTTCACCAGAATAATGAAGCTGAAGGGTTGACATTCCACGCCTGATGTCTCTGGACACAGTCTGAAGTGAAACATGCGAAGGTGATACTGGTTGCATTGCTTAGGCTGGGATCAGCAGTTGCAGTATTGGTATGAACTGGTATGCAGAGTTGGTATGAATTGAGAGAAGCATGCAGGAAAGTGAGCCCCACCCTAGAGGTTACAGGCCTGGGAGAAACATGGGCTTTATAGAGAAAGGGGAAGGTTCCTGCTGTCTAACGGTGTAAGATGGCAATAGCTAGTTATTGCTAGAACCAAATTATTTGGCAATTGGGTTAATTTTGAAAATCCCATTTTTAGGATTTGCTGTATCATTACAAGACCTCGCCATAATTTATGTCCTTTTATGCTATTTACATATAGCTATGTCTTATAAAGTAACACCACCAGTTGCTTCTGTTCTCACTGGTCTAAGCTTATAGGTGATTTAATATTTCAAAGAACAAGTCATTACTAGAAATATATTAACAATTTGAGCCCACTGTTAAAATTCAATCTGATTACCAATTTAAAGTTTTAAGTTCTTAGATTGAAGAAACATATGCTCAGAGCTATGGTCTATGCATCAAGAAGTTTGAGATATTCGATCCATTTTTCCCTCTCATATTAATAGTGATCATATATTATTTTTAATTCAAGTATGGTCATAAACACTAATCAACACCACAGTGGAAAGTAGGGTGGAAATTAAAAAAAAATACCTGGCAGGTAGCAGGTATAAAGTAATATATTCTCCTCCATTTTTCACTGTTAGCAAGGCATAGATAATCACCAATATTTTAGTATTTGGGCAGCAGAGGAAATGAGTCAAGTGCTGGAAAAGTAATAGTGAAACTAAAGGATAGAACTTCAGAAAAGAGGGCACTAAAAAGATCAGTCAAATAAAGTAAGAATAAAAGTTTTTTCACTGAGTCAGTGAGAGACAGCTCACCCATCAGAGTACATGCCACACTAGGACCTGGTTTGAGCCCAGAATACTACAATACTACACATGAGCACCATAGACAACGTCAAGGGGAACTACATGGATGTTGATCTAGCACTGTGTGTGTGTGTGTGTGTGTGTGTTTGTGTGTGTGTGTGTGTGTTTGTTTGTGTGTGTTTGATGCTTCTCAGTGGTATCTTGTGTTTACTCCGCAACATCACACTTAAGAGAGAAAATTTTCCCTTGAAAATTCACTTTTTTCTCATTATAGAAATAGGATACTAGAGAAAGAAAAGCAGTTGTGTAAATTAAAATGAAAGTGGGAATGGTGTGATGAAGATTAGACATGAGCTCCTATATCGTATATCAAATATATGATAACAGATGCCTAAACCCTATTAATGTTTTAGTGCAAAGCTATTTCAGTAAAGTTTTTAATAAAATAAAATAAAAATGCTAAAATAGTACACTTGACACATAGGCACTTAGCAGAGTATGGTCACTAAGGTACACATGAGTATTGTTGAGAAGGAATTGGCAGAGTAAGACTTTTCTTCTTCTAGCGTTTGCCCTTCTTCCGTAGCCAGTCAACAGCGTCAGGTTGAGCCTGATGTAAAGTTTCGAGACCTCCTTTGAATCTGGAGAGGTGGCAGTCGTTGACTATGTGGGTCATGGTCTGTCTGGAGCCACAGGGGCAGTTTGGGTCGTCTCTGGCTCCCCAGCAATGGAACATAGCGGCGCACTGGCCATGGCCTGTTCGATAGCGATTGAGGAGGGCCCAATCATAACGTGCTAGGTCAAAGCCTGGTTGACGCTTGCAGGGGTCTGTGATGAGGTGTTTGTTCTTTACCTCAGCTGACTGCCAACTCTGTTTCCAAGAGACTGGAGCAGAGAAGTTCAGTGTAGGCGTAGGGGACCAGATTGGGTGATGAGACGTCAAGCGTTGGACAGGGTGGGCGAAGATATCCGCGTATATTGACAGGTCCGGTCGAGCGTAGACGTGGGAAATGAACTTAGATGATGCCGCATCCCGACGAATATCTGGCGGGGCGATGTTGCTAAGAACTGGAAGCCATGGAACCGGGGTGGAATGGATGGTTCCAGAAATTATCCTCATGGAGGAATATAATTTGGAATTGACCAAGTGGACATGGGGGCTACAGAGCCATACTGGGGCACAGTATTCTGCAGTGGAATAGCATAATGCCAGAGATGATGATCGTAGTGTGGAAGCGCTCATGCCCCATGAGGAGCTGGCCAGTCTTGCGATGATGTTATTCCTCGCGCCCACCTTTGCTGCAGTTTTTATGAGATGTTCGTGAAATGACAGGGTGCGATCAAGAGTAACGCCAAGATAGACTGGCTGGGCTTCATGCCGGATTCTCGTATCGTCAAGCTGCACATTAAGCTCACGCGAGGCCGAGGCGTGGTGTAGATGGAAAACAGATGATACCGTTTTTGCAGTGCTAGGGATTAGTCGCCATTTTTTACAGTAATCAGATATCAGAGACATGTCTTTTGTGAGTGTTTCCTCGAGGATGTCGAACTTTGATGCCTGAGTTGCACAGCAGATGTCATCGGCGTAGATGAACTTCCTTGAAGAAGTTTCTGGGAGGTCATTGATGTAAATATTAAATAGTGTAGGAGCCAGAACAGAGCCCTGGGGGAGGCCACTTGAGACAAGTCTCCATCTGCTAGACTTGTCACCCAGATGCACCCAGAATCTTCTGTTTTGGAGAAGAAAGGATATAGTGTTGGCCACCCATGGAGGCAGGCATCTTGAGATCTTGACTAGGAGACCTCGGTGCCAGACCGTGTCATAGGCTGCTGTGAAATCAACAAAGACAGCACCCGTCTTTAAATTCTTCTGGAATCCATTTTCAATTTAAGTTGAGAGGGCCAGGGCTTATTCGCAGGTAGATCTTCCTGGGCAGAAGCCAGCTTGGGCGGGTGATAGGAATTTCTCTGTAAGAGGAGAAATACGTGACAGAAGCAGCCTCTCAAGGAGTTTGTAACACACGGAGAGGAGAGAAATTGGTCTATAGCTGGCAGCCAGTGTTGGGTCTTTCTTTGGTTTCAAAACTGCTATTATCTTCGCACGACGCCAAATTTTGGGCATAGACTCAGATTCCAAGATGTGGGACAGGAATGAAGTGAGCCACTTCTTTGCTGCGGGGCCCAAGTTAAGAATGAGTTCTGGGGTGATGTTATCATAGCCAGCAGCTGTTCCCGGTTTAACCCTGTTCAAAGCGTCTTCCAGTTCAGACAGTGTAAAGGGAGAGAGTTTTGGAGATGGACAAGATAACCGGAAGTGGGATGACCACTCATGGGAAATTTCTCTTTTCCAGACTGGGTCGATCTTAGCACGTCCAACTTGAGTTAGGTGACTGGCCACTGAGTTTGGAGATACGGGAGGATGGGAGACGGGAGGGGGTTGGCTGTGAAGAAGCTTCCAGGCCTTCCTACTTGAGTGGGTGAAGTTCAGACTTTCTGTGAGTTGTTGCCAGCGGGCTTGGCGTGCTGCATCCAGGCAGGCAATGAGATGGTCAGCCACATCTGGGTCGCCCAACTCGTCATACTGCTTTAGTAGTTGCTCGCATTCAGCATCAAGACAAGGCGTATAGTTAGCACGTCTCCCACGAGGAATGGCTTGGGAGGCTGCTTTGAAGATGGCTTGGCGGAAGCGCCTGTAGGAATCTTCAGAGGGGATAGAGTTAATTGGAATTGCAGGAATAGATTTGTTGGTAAGATCACTGAACGGACGCCAGTTTGCTTTCCGAAGTAAGACTTAAGAGTAAGACTTAACTGAAGCAGCAGAGATGGTGTCATATAACTTTCATTTCATAACACATAACATGAAGTGGATTTTTGTCAGCAGACCTAAAATCTAGCAAAAGTGGCTGTGATTTTACCATTTGGCACTGGAAATTCAATCATCTCGTTCTATTAGCATAATTATATTAAAAGAGTTTGAGGGAGAAAGCCAGTATTCTCTCTTAAATAAAATGGTTTGTTGTAGAAGAAAAGTTTTTTTTGTTGTTGTTGTTTCCTTTTCTGCATTTCTGGGATGTTGTTTTGACTGCAGAATAAGATTTAACTTTTAGGATTATTATTGAAAATATGGTTTTGAGTTGAGACAGTTATTTTATTACTTAAAAACTATTTTGTTAAAAATTGATAACAGTGGAAGATTTGGACAGCAATCCAAAAACTATGGTTTTTATGAAGTTAGAAAATATAACATTCCTATAAATGTATTTAGTTGTTGTTTATATTTAACTGTGGTTTGCAAATACTGGGTTATCAGAAAAGTCATGAAGCATTAACCCAATACTTGCTCATAGGAACATTGAAAAGTGATTTTGTGACTTCTTAAAAATACTATTTGAAACTCTGATTTTAGAAACTGTTTACAACTTCATCTGTTGCCTTTATTTTGAGAAGCTTAGTAGCTTTTACAGAATTTATGTCTGGGCTGGGGATATTGCATAGTGGTTATGCAAAAAGATTTTCATGCCTGAGGAATCATAGATTCCAGGTTCAATCCCCAGTATCAGCATAAATCAGAGCTGAGCAATGCTCTGGTGTTAAAAAATCATTCTACATGTAAAGATTAATTCTATAATCATATATAAATTTTATATATATAGAATGATTTGTCTATAAAAAAAATCCGTCATCTATTTCCATTGTAAGGCCTAGGGTATTGTATTTGGATACAGTTAAGATGTGTTGTAAAGAAACAAATGTTTGAAGTGATTAACCTTTAAAATTTAACACACAGAAATGTGAAATTTAAGGTAGTATATTGTGTTTCAAGAAAAAAAATTCTTTTTGTTAGAATTTCATTGGAATATTAAATTTTTCTATACTGATATTTCAAAGAAAATTCTCTGGATTTGTTTATTTGATGGCCTTGTCAATACTTCATTTTTTTATACTTCTAGGACCTTAAGTCTACTTGGAGACTGAAGAGATAAAACTTTACAATACTTTCTTTATTGTCTTATATACTAATTATGAAATTGAATTTTTTTTTAATTGACACCAGGGTTATTTCTTGGGCAGCCATGTTTCCTCCCTACCCTACCCTATCCACCCTTCTTTCCTTCCTTCCTTCCTTCCTTCCTTCCTTCCTTCCTTCCTTCCTCCCTCCCTCCCTTCCTTCCTTCTAGAGAGGGAGAGAGAAAGATAGAGTGCCTGCTTCACTGCTTGTAAAGCTTCCTCCCCTTGCAGGTTGGGAACAAAGGCTTGAATATGGTGCTCATACAAGGTAACATGTGCTTATCCAGGTGCACCACCACCGGGACCCCTAAAAATTGAATTTTTTTATTTGTAATTCTAATTCTCTGTATCTTCCTTATTATTTTTTAACATTGTTTGGTGAGAATTTGGAATGTCACATAATTGATATTTTCCTTACAACCAGCACTGCTCTGAATCCGTATTTCCTTTTCTTGAAAAAAGTATTCTGAATTGAAGGTTTGAAAATATGAACCTTACCCTTTTTTTCTGGATACCACAGAATCCACAAAATGCCATTGTTATCAGCTTATGAGAAAACAAAGTGACTAATACAGTTCACATGAGAAAGAGGAGCAGGACTTCTTTTCTCCACATATGCTTATGATTTAAGCATTGCTAACTTTCAGAAAACCAGTTGTAGCCTCCATGTGACTCAGTTGTAACCACATTCTTCATTTTCCCATTAAACTACCATATGCCTCTTTTTATTGTATCATTTGGCAGAGATAGCCCTAGGAAGAGAAGAGTTGATACATCCAAGAAACAACATCAATAAATTATCATTTGACTTACTTTCCTTAATTTTTTGTCCATTTTAAATTTGGTGAAACTTTATAAAGTTTCTTAATATTTAGTAAGTCTAGCTTTGAAAATAGAATTTTGCCAACAAATAAGCCAAAGGTAGGAATATTCCCAAATTATGCTCTCATTGTTGCTTGAGATATTTTTATTTTTGTATTACCAAAAAAGGTCTTTTCCTGAAATTTTGGGTGGATTTCCTTGTTTACTTATATTTGCTGTGTATCCTAAGAAGACCACAAACTGCTGAAGAGTTTGAAATTAACTCACATATTTTACTTTAATATTATATACTTATACTTACCAAGATATATGTATCTTGTTTTGCTTAGTGTAAAGCAATGATTACTTCTTAGAGGATTTGGTCTTTGCTAAAGAATATTGAACTGTTTAACATTTTTCTTACCCTATTTTTTTCACTTTGTTGCCGTTGGGTGGTTAATGGATTATAATTCAGTTGTTGACACGTGGGCATTTTTTTTCATCTCCTCATGGTGAGTGTTTACAAAGTATTCTTTCCTCCAATTTAGGCTCTTTTACAATGTCTTTAAATGTTCTTTTCAACTCTTTTGGCTTATTAAAAGGGAGTCTGTTATCTTTATTTTATTGGAGGTTACCCTGCTTTGATTACATGCTATAATAACACCAAACTATACACCACATACATTTAAGGAAAGGACCAATAAATGTCCTTGGGTAATTGTTTAGTTAATCATGGTTCCATTTATTCCCAAGCATAATACCAAGTCTTGTAGTAAATAATGTAATCACACTGGACAAATAATAGCTAATATTTTTTGAGTGCTTTTAATATGCTACAGTTGTTCTAGTGGCATATGTCAAATTAATTATTCAAACCTGGGAAGTAAGTACTATTATTGTTCTTATTTAGATCAAGAAACTGAAGTACTAGGAAAATAAAAACCTGTCCAATATCAGTGACTAATAATAAGTAGAACTTGGATATAAATCCAAATAGTGTGTTAGTAGGAGCTTGAAGTGAAATATTTGTAATGATGTCTGAAGCAGTTCCTGAATTAGAGCTGAAGTATGAGAAGTATAGTGGGATCATACCTGTGAAACATAAATAGGGCGGGGAAAGTCTTCAGACTGTAATGCATGTCTGGGGAAGCATAACTGGACAAAGAGAGCTTCAGACCTTAACATATGCCAAGCAAAAGTCTCAGCTAACCCAATGGCTACTTCTAGACCAAGATAGTTAGATGAGTTCCACATTGAGTAGAAATGGCCCAGTACCACTATTGTGCTCAATAATTGACCTCGAGTGAAATGCTTTAGTGGCTTTTTTAAAAGCCATTTTTACATTTGTGGTTCATAGTGGGTTACAAGATTGTAAGATTACAAGGTACACCACACCACACCTACCACCAAAGTTGTTTCCCACCCTCCCAGCATTAGCCACCAAAGTCCTCACAAAGTCTTCAAGATAGCTTATTTACCTCTAGTTTTTTTGTTGTTGTTGTTTGTATACTTGTTTATCTGTTTTACAAGTTCATCTCTTTCAGTTCTCTAGACCCCACATATGAGTGAAACAATTCAGTAGTTGTCTTTTACCTCTTACCTGCCTTGGTAGATCTTGAAGCACTATGATTGGAGGTACTACTCCTAGGCAAGATATTTCTTGAAGGCTAATTCAAGCAGCATGCTTCCTTGGCTGCCATTTTATAGATACCAAATACTGTTTGACCATTAGCTTAGTGAAACTATTTAAATCAGATACTGTTTGTGAAACTGGAGATGAAGATATACACTGCTGGCAGAAGTATAGATTCAATAAACCATTTTGGCAATAATAGTTAAGATTATAATAGCCAATTGCTCAGCACTTATATGTCTTTTTTTTTTATTTATTTAAGAAAGGATTAATTAACAAAACCATAGGGTAGGAGGGGTACAATTCCACACAATTCCCACCACCGAATCTCCATTTCCCACCCTCTCCCCTGATAGCTTTCCCATTCTCTATCCCTCTGGGAGCATGGACCCAGGGTCATTGTGGGTTGCAGAAGGTAGAAGGTCTGGCTTCTGTAATTGCTTCCCCGCTGAACATGGGCGTTGACTGGTCGGTCCATACTCCCAGTCTGCCTTTCTCTTTCCCTAGTAGGGTGGGTCTCTGGGGAAGTGGAGCTCCAGGACACGTTGGTGGGGTCTTCAGTCTAGGGAAGCCTGGCCGGCATCCTGATGACATCTGGAACCTGGTGACTGAAAAGAGAGTTAACATACGAAGCCAAACAAATTGTTGAGCAATCATGGACCCAAAGCTTGGAATAGAGGAGAGGAAGTGTTAGGGGGGTACTCACTGCAAACTCTAGTGCACTTCTGCTTTCAGGCATATATTTTGCAGTTGTTTACGGATACTTGTGTTCACACTTATATGTCTTCTAAAGAGATATACAGAAAATTTTACAGCAGTATTGTTTGTTTTGAGAAAAACTGGAAGCAGTCTAATGCCCAGAATTCATAGAATATGCCAAACATATATGAGCATGCAAAATTGTAAAGTACATAAAAGTTCAATAAAATGAGTCATATGTCATTATGAATATAGCTTATAATCATATTGAGTTAGAAACTGCCACAGGAGTCGTTTCAACTTATTCATCTCTGAAATCACCATACTTTCATTTCATAAGATTCAGGTACTATTTAATATTCAAAAGATTCATATAAAATTAGCCACATATATAAAATTTAAAAGCAAGTCATTACAACTTACTCATCTCTGAAATCACCATAGTTTCAATTCATAAGATTCAGGTATTTAATATTCAAAAGATTCATATAAAGTTAGCCACATATATAAAATTTAAAAGCAATGTCACATTTACTTTTTTAATATATACATAAACTTATTTTTAAAAAAAAGTCTAGTGTGTGCCTGGGAATGGTAAACATTAATTTCAAAGTTTCAAAGAGTGCTTATCTGGGCTAGAATGATAACTCAACCTGTAGAACATAAAAATTGCATGACTCAATTCCTGGCATCACCATATGCCAGATCCAAGTAGTGCTCTGTTATCTTTTTCATAACAAACAAACAATTCTTTTATTAAATAGACCAGAAGAATGGTTATCTGAGGAAAGTGGGGTGAAGGGGTGGTAGGGGAAGTTTCAGATGATGCCTGACCTTTAATTGTTTGAAGTATATAAGGAATACTGTTAATATTGAGTGGAATTTTTATAGAGAGTACATGAAGGTTAGTTGATATTATTTTTAATGCCTTTCTATATGAGTATTTTGCCCTAATCCTTCTGACTTATCCCACTTTACCGGATTCCTTCAAGTTCCACCTAAGATATGGAAAAGATGATTTCATCATTTCTTATGATCTCACTTATAGGTGGTACTTAAAAAGTAAGACAAGAATATTGGAGATCAAAGCAAATGTTGTACCTCCACCTTTTATAAATAAATATTTTTAAGAATGTGAAGCATTCTTTGTTGTAGCTTTAGAGGAAATGGTCAGTCTGCTTATTCTACTATTCATGGTAGAAAAATGAAAAGTTAACCAGCTATCAAGATACAGTAAAATCTTTGGTTTGTGCTTTGAAATAGAAAGGGGATTTTTTTTCTTTATGCTTAACTTAATGTTGGGGTTGATTAGGTCCTACTCTAACCGATTATGATTACACCAGAAGAAAACTCAGTGATTAAATATTCAGTATCCTCTAAAAATAATGCATAAACCCAGGGTCATATGTCATCATTGAACTGACAGTGGTAACAGAACTTTTTGGTTTAGTAATTGTCAAGTAAACTGTGTGTATGCATAAGTAAATTAAAAAGTTTAATGCAAAAGGGAGTCAGATCAGTTCTTAAAACTGCATCTCTGCCCCATAGAATTGTTCAGAAGTAAATGGAAACTCTGCAAAATAATTTTTATTTTGTTGGTTTATATCATTTCAACTAATTTATTGAACTATTTTAAGGATGAGGAGACAGTAACACAAGAAAAAGTACCCATGTCAATAGAAACTGTCTTAAAGCAGTTTGACCTTAAGAGATGTTCAGTATCACTGGAACATATGATGACTTAGTTTATGACATCTGTCATATGTTGGAATAAAATACCTTTTTATAAAGTAGGGAACATGATATTTTGGCATGTAAAATACTATTAATATGGAATTTTAAATAAACATAACTTTAGGTCACATTGCAAAGTGGGTGCTAGTTATTGACATGTTCAAGTTGAAACATTAGTCCAAATGATTATGCCAGGGAGACCAAATTTTAATTTATATTGGATTTGTGCCTTTATATCTTTCTAAACATAAGTTCTTAAATTTCCTCAAATAATATGCATACTTTTCTATTATTCATTGGCATAAGAATAGATATCATGTTTCAGAGATTTATTTTTAGTTATGCCAATAAAAGTCCTTTTTCTTTTTTTACTTTGCTTTTGAGGTTTCACAATGAAATAAGATTTTTCTTTCTTTTTTTTTTTAACAAAGTTCATTCAAATGGAATGTTACGGCTTCCAAGTAATATTTTGGAGCTCTGTACATGATGCCTACTAATGTACTTCTTTGAAGTACTTCTTTGAAGATTATCTTTAGAACCTATTATAATTCTTATTAAAATTATAATGACAATTTTTTTTTATTTAACACTGGATAAATTAACAAAACCATAGGGTAGGAGGGGTACAACTCCACACAATTCCCACCACCCAATCTCCATATCCGACCCCCCCTGCCCTGATAGTTTTCCCACTCTATATCCCTCTGGGAGCATGGACCCAGGGTCATTGTGGATTGTAGAAGTTGGAAGGTCTGGCTTCTGTAATTGCTTCCCCGCTGAACATGGACGTTGACTGGTTGGTCCATACTCCCAGTCTGCCTTTCTCTTTCCCTAGTAGGGTGGGTCTCTGGGGAAGCCGAGCTCCTGGACACATTGGTGGGGTCTTCAGTCCAGGGAAGCCTGGCCGGCATCCTGATGACATCTGGAACCTGGTGACTGAAAAGAGAGTTAACATACGAAGCCAAACAAATTGTTGAGCAATCATGGACCCAAAGCTTGGAATAGTGGAGAGGAAGTGTTAGGGGGGTACTCACTGCAAACTCTAGTGTACTTCTGCTTTCAGGTATATATTTTGCAGTAGTTTATGGATACGTGTGAACATATGCTCTCTCTCACAGAAACTGGTCTATATCTAGGTTTTGGGACTTTGTTAGAAAGTGAACCACCTGGGATGGAATTAGAGTATACTATGAAAGGAAAGGTCTCACCCGAGTAATGAAGCTGAAGGGTTGTCATTCCACATGTGAAGTCTCTGGACACAGTCTGAAGTGAAGCATGTTGAGGTGGCAATCATTGCGTTGATTAGGTTGCGATCGGCAGATGCAGTATTATTTGATATGGATTGGGAGAGGCATACGGGAAAGTGGGCCCTATCCAAGGGTTCCAGGACTGGGGGAAGTAGAGGCTCTATAGTGGAGATGTGAGGTTCCTGCTGTCTTAGGGTTCAAAAAGACAATTGATAGTTAATGTTATCATCACATTATTTGGTAATTGGGTTAACTTTGAAAAGTCCTTTTGTTAGGGTTTGCTGTATAGTATCCAGTATCTTGTATATAGCTGTGCTATTGGTTGCTTCTGATCTACTTGGTCTAGGCTTTTGAGAGAGTCCGCATATCAAATACACAGCCTATATATTAAAAAGACTAAGTTTGTGTTTTAAAAAACTTCGAGACATACAATTAATTTTCCCCCTCTCTTATTAATTAACTAGTGATTTATATGACTACATTTTACTAGGAGTGTACATAAACACCATTCCCACCACCAAAAGGCTGTGACCCATCCCTCCCACCCACTCCCACCCCCTACTGGCCCAGGAAGCTGCATGTCTACCCCTCACCACAGGGTTTTTACTTTGGTGCCCTAAATGACAATTTTCAATGAAGCTAATTGTGATTCTTGAGTATAGATGGAATGATAGTATTGACCTCAGTCACTACTTGGCTCCATTTAGTTCTGGGCCACTATATATATATATGTATATGTATATGTATATGTATATGTATATGTATTCCAAATCATTATTGCTAGTAAAGAAGGGGAGAAATATACCTATAAAGTAAAGTTATAAAATAATGAAACTGCTTTTAAAATCACTTTGAAAGTAGTTGAGTGGCTAGGGAAATAGCTCAACTGGTAAAGAATAGAATTTGCATTCCTTGGGCTTCAGATTTAGTCCCTAGTCATGTACAGAGTGGTGCTTTAGGGTCTTTCTCTCTCTCTCTCTCTCTTTCCTCTATGTCATAAGAAATAAAGTTTGACTAAATTTGTTTTTTTTATTTGTATCATATTTATTTATTGGATAGAGACACACAGAAATTGAGAGGGAAGAGGGTAATAAGAGACGGAGAGAGACAGAGAGATACCTGCAAAACTGCTTTACCACTTGCAAAGCTTTACCCCTACAGGTGGGGACTAGCGGCTCAAACCTAGATCAATGCGCCACCACCTGGCCCTTAAGTTTGATTAAATTAGAAGAAAATATCCAGAAATCACTCTCCTTCCATATATTACCAAAAAACAGTCAAATATCTGGAAATCAGATTAACAAAAGAAGTGAAAGACTTGTCTACTGAAAACTATGAGTCACTCTTTTTAAGAAATAGAGACACAAAGAAATGGAAAGAGATATGCTTATGAGTTGGAAGAATTAATATCATCAAAATGACCATCCTTAGGGGAGTCCGGCGGAAGCACAGTGGGTTAAGCGTGGCGCTTTTATAACAGTAGTTATAAAAAATTAATCTGGAACCAAAAATATCCTCAGGATTGCCAAAGCAATCTTGAGAAAAAGAAACAAGACTACAAGCATACAACACCAGACCTCAAGCTATACTACAGAGCTACTGGAATCAAAACTGCTGTTACTGAAACCAAAACAGACACATAGACCAGTGGAATAAATTTGAAGATTCAGAAATCGGCCAACTAATTTTTGACAAAGGGGCCCAAACCATTAAATTGCAAAAGGAAAGTCTCTTCAACAAATGGAAAAATTGGATTGAAATATGCGAGTGGATGAAATTGGAACCATCATATATCACCAAGCACAAAAGTCAACTGTAAGTGGATCAAGGACATGGTTATCAAATACATAGAAGAAAACATTGGCAGAACACTACATAGCCTGTGCTTCAAAAAACCCTCCAAGATTTAAGTTCAACAGCAAAGACAATAAAAGCAAAAATAAATCAATGGTATAACGTCAAACTGAAAAGCTTCCACACAGCTAAGGGTATCACCACCTAAACAGAAAGACACCCTACAGCAAGAGAGAAGATCTTTAGGCACACACACACACACACACCAACCCCATTAGAAAATGAGTTGGATGGTAGTGCAGTGGGTTAATCACACGTGGCGCAAAGCACAAGGACCGGCAGAAGTATCCAGGTTCAAGCCCCCAGCTCCCCACCTGCAGGGGAGTTGCTTCACAGGCAGTGAAGCAGGTCTGTAGGTGTCTTTCTCTCCCCCACTCTGTCTTCCCCTCCTCTCTCCATTTCTCTCTGTCCTATCCAACAACAACAACAATAACTACAACAACAATAAAAACAACAAAGGCAACAAAAGGAAAAATAAATAAATATAAAAAAATTTAAAAAAAGAAAAAGAAAATGAGTCCAGGACATGGACAGAAATTTCACTGAACCTTTCCGGCGGTGACAGCCTCCGCAGGAGATCATGCCTCTGGCGAAAGACCTTCTCCATCCCTCTCCTGAAGAGGAGAAGCAGAAGCACAAGAAGAAGCGCCTGGTGCAGAGCCCCAACTCTTACTTCATGGATGTCAAGTGCCAAGGATGCTATAAGATCACCACCGTCTTTAGCCATGCACAAACGGTAGTTTTGTGCGTTGGCTGTTCCACTGTCCTCTGCCAGCCTACAGGAGGAAAAGCAAGGCTTACAGAAGGATGCTCCTTCAGACGGAAGCAGCACTGAAAGCACCCTGAACCAAGATCAGTGGGAAATCATCCCAATAAAAACATTTTTGGATAAAAAAAAAAATTTCACTGAAAAAGAGGGCCAACAGATATATGAGAAAGTGCCCAAAGTGATCATCAGAGAAATGCAAATAAAGGCAACAGTAAGATATTGTCCTACATCTATAAGAATGTCATACCTCAGAAAGGAGAGAAACAACAAATGGTAGAGAAGATGTGTGGGGGAAAGGTACACTTCTGCACAGCTGGTGGAAGTGTAAAATGGCCCAACCATTGTGAAAAGCAGTCAAAAGACTTGTCAGCACACTAGAAATGGACCTACCCTATGACCCAGCAATTCCTTTTCTGGGGATTTACCCAAAAGGAAAAGAAGCACTTATCAGAAGAGATCTATGTATACTTAATGTTCATAGCAGCACAGTTTGTAACTATCAGAACCTAGATGTTCAACATTAGATGAGTGGCTAAAAAAAAATGTGATAAATATACAGGATTGAATACTGCTCATCATTCAGAAATGATGAAGTCATCTTCTTTGCCTCATCTTGGATGAAACTTGAAGATACCATGTTAAGCGAGATAAGCCAAAAAGAAAAAGATAAGGAGGACTTAATATACGGGGAAGAGGAGGGAAGAAACAAAGTGGGCTAAACAAAGTGTATTGAATTAAAGCAAAAGACTCTGGAGGAGGGCTCAAGTTCTCCATTGTAAAGTAAATTTGAGAAAGGAAAAAAAAAATTCAGTATCTTATACTAATGTAACACCGCTGTGTTGCTTTAACATGTCACCTGCCATCAATTCTTGTTGTATTAAAACACTGAATTTTAAAATAAAATTTAAAAAAAGAAATAAAGTTGAGGGGGCAAGCAGTGACATGCCCAGTAGGATGCACAGACTATCATGCACAAGAACCTGGGTTCAAGCTCCTAGTCCCCACCTGCAGGGGAAGAAATTTCATGAATAGTGAAGTGATGCTATTAAGTATCTCTCTCTTCCCCTCTCTTCCTCTCTGTTATCCCTTCCTCTAAATTTCTGTCTCTATAAAAATAAATGGCCATCAGTAGCGGCGGATTAATTGTGCATACACTAAGCCCCAGTGATAATCATGCTGATAATGAGAGAGAGAGAAAAAAATAAGTTTTAATAAATAATAAGTTTTAATTTCCTAATAAATATTATTAGGTATTTATGTTGTCTGAAAGTGGACACCTTGAACAATAGCATATTTACTTTTATTTATCTGTATTTTTTTATAGTCTGAAATAAGGTATACGACATTTTCTTAAGTCTGTTGGCACCACCAGTAGCCAATGTACTTGGCCTCTCTGAGATTTCCCGTCTGCGAAAATATTTGCTTGTGTGACTGCTTCTGTAATCATGGATGTTATTCAGTCTTCCTGGACATTACTTGCCTCTAACTGGTCTCCAAAACCAAGAATTTCTTGCCTGAAAATTTTACAACTCTGCTAATCTGCAACAAAATAATATAAAATTATCTTTGTTTCTCAAAACATGGTCCCTGCTGTTTTCTGGAGGCTGTTAACTTTTAGAAATAAACAGTTTGATTTAGACTAAATTGAGGAGGAGACATACACAGACTTGGTGATCTACAGAAGTAAATGACACGATTGAGTTTGGGAATAGCTATTTACTGGGATATGTATTTGAGGAGCCTTTTAATTCTCCGTGGTATGCTTGCAGATGATATTTGTAAAAACATTTTCTAAATCCTTGCATTGTCTATATGAAGACATTGTTGATCTGAGCAATGGTGGAGGCTAGGAGTGGAAAATCAAAATAGAATGACAATCAAGTTCAGATCAGTCCTTGATAGCAAACTCCTAGCCTCCCTCTCTTTCCTAACCATTACACTGGAACCCCAGTCTTAAAAACAACAGCCTTTACATTTGCATTCTTTTTTATTTTTAAAGTTTTTTAAAGATACTTATTCCCTTTTGTTGCCCTTGTTTTTTTTTTTATTGTTGTTGTTGTTATTGATGTCATTGTTGTTGGATAGGACAGAGAGAAATGGAGAGAAGAGGGGAAGACAGAGAGGAAGAGAGAAAGATAGACACCTGCATACCTGCTTCACCGCCTGTGAAGCGACACCCCTGTAGGTGGGGAGCGGGGGACTCAAACTGGGATCCTTACGCAGGTCCTTGCACTTTGCGCCACATGCGCTTAACCGACTGCGCTACCGCCCGACTCCCTACATTTGCATTCTTTATCAGATATTCCTTCTACCTTCTTGCTTTAATGAAAATGACTCAACCATTTTACACTGGAACCCCAGTACAACAGCCTTTACACACAAATTTTGTCTTGGTAGTTTTTATGATAAAATTATAGCTCCTTTAGTTTGTCAGTTCAGTGCTTTTAACTGTAAATAAACAGCTCACTTCATTAACTCAGTCACAGTGTTGATACTATATGGGAGCCATTATATATAGTAGCTAAAGCCATGGACCCTGAAATTTACAAAAGATCTCATGACTTACTAGCTATATGAACAGAATTATGACCTTTAATTTCTCTGAGAATTCATCTATTGTGTAATGAATAGTAACAGTACCTTCCTCATTGACTGTCTGCAAGAATTAACTAGAAAATACCTATAAAATGTGGAGCATAGTGCCTAGCAGTTAGGAATGTGCCAGATGGAGTAATTAGTCACTGTAATAATGCTTTTGTCTTGATTTAAGAGTGCCACAAGAAAGAAAGCTCTCTGCAGTTTTAATGTGTTAATTTTATGGGTACTATTTTGGTTAACTTTTTAAGCCATTTATATCCACTATTTTATGTGATATTTTGATCATGAAATAGTAGGTTCTTTTCATAGTTGTGTAGAATTTAACTGGCTTATTTAATCCTTGTGTTTTGCTAGTTATAATTTTATAGTGACAAGGCTGGTTAAATCTGGAAGAAAATATCCCTTACATGGCTTTCTTTCACTGCATGATGCAAGATACTTGTATCGCAAATCGAATTTAGAGTGTCTAAATCTTTAGGAGTCAAATGAGAGTGAATTAGCAGGTAGAGAAGGGTCATGACATTAAAACTGATATGCAGTATTCTCCAAGGAACAATTCAAAAACAAACTTTTGTAAATGCTAAGATATCTTAGGCATCATCTAACTACCTTTGCCTAGGTCCAGATTTCACATAGCAAACATTATAAATTTTTAGCCTAACCTCATTGTGTCCTAAACACTGAAGGCAAACCATATTGTGGGGATTTCATTTTAACCACAGGGAAATTGTAAAAAGCCCCAAACCATAGAACCAAGTAAGTAGTAGATCCGGGAATAGAACAACTGAGAAAGCTCTGATTCCTCCTCACATATAGAAACCACAAGGTTCTGTTGCTTCTGAGCATAATGACAGATCATCTGATGCTGCTAGACCCACAGTACATGACACATCGGGAGCAAACCAAATGAAACCACTGGCTAAAAGCATGCAGACATTTCTTTCTAAAGGTCTTCTGAGAAACCAGAGAGGTTGGGTATAAGTCATTATAAGCACCCAGTGATTTTCAACCAATATTTGTGTTTGAGGTTGCTACCACAATGTTTGCTTCTCTGTAGAGATGTTTTTAAAAAGTAATAATTTATAACCATAGAAATATTTTTTGGGAGTGGGGCAGTAGCGCAGCGGGTTAAGCACATGTGGCGCAAAGCGCAAGGACTGGGTAAGGACCCCGGTTCGAGCCCCCGGCTCCCCACCTGCATAAGAGTCGCTTCACAGGTGGTGAAGCAGGTCTGCAGGTGTCTGTCTTTCTCTCCCCCCTCTGTCTTCCCCTCCTCTCTCCATTTCTCTCTGTCCTATCCAACAACAACGACATCAGTAATGACTGCAACAATAATACAGCAAGGGCAACAAAAGGAAATAAATAAATATTTAAAAATATATATATTTTTACTCATTCTCAATAATATGCTAGTAATTTTTATTAAAGCTAGCTAGAGCTTACTAGAATGACATAATATCTATAAGGAACATAAAAAAAATTATGTTCTTTTTAAGAACTGAGTTTGCTCCCCCATTTTACTTTAAGGTTTTTGCTTCTTTTATCTGTGATTGGTTTCCAGAGCACCAAAATGTTTGTTTTGAAGATTTTTTTTTCCTGCTATGTTATTGCTGTATGGGGATTCCATATGCCAGTCTCTTTACTCTGTTACTCCAGAAGTAGCCTTATCTATTGTTACTGTCTTATAGTGATACAATTACTTGTATTTATTTATATTTTCTGTTTTAATAGATCATGAACCTTTTTTTTCTTAGATTATTTGCTTTATTTCCAAAATAGACGCTTGAGAAAATTCTGTGGTTAAATTCTGTGGTTAAGTTTTGGTTTTTACTTACTTAAACATATATTTTTTACTTGAATATTCTTTATTTATCTTTATCTCATAAATGGACATTTGCTAACAGATTTTATATACAATTTTTAATTGAAGTTAATTCCTTCATTTTTTTACTTTTTTTCTTTCTTAAATTTTATTTGTTACTAATAGTTTGTTATAAGATTGTAAGATTACAATGTATAGAGTTTCACACCACATCCACCAACAAAGTTCTGTATTCCCACCCTCCCACCTCCCATAGATATCATTGTTCTTTGCAGAACCATTATAGAGTTGGGGGTCTCTGTTTTGTGGATAGTTAGTAGGCCTATTTTAGCTATATTCCAGAGAGCCCATGATTATACTAGGTTTTTGTTTGTCTGTTTGTTTGTTTTTCCTGAGCCTGACATCTGATATGCAGGCGGATCCAAGTTATTATCTAGGGAGATGATATTATGGCTGCAAAAAGGGCCAGGAAGGTGGATCAGGGAAGAGAGTAGCTCCCAAATATGGGAAAGGTGTATAAATATTGTTGACTGTAAACCCCATCGATTTGATCTGATTTGGGGCCCATAATCAGCTTAGGAGCCTATGTGACCTCTGCATCCCTGTAGATCTGAACTCACATTCTGTGGTCATGAGTAGGAACCTGTCTTTCCTCTCTTTACTTATTTCACTAAGCATAAACACCTCTGGTTCTACTCATTTAAATATACTTACTCATAAAGAACAGTTTTGGGAGCAGGAAAGGTAGCTCACCAAGTAGGTCCATGCGCTTGTTCCTGAAGGGAGTGCCATGGCATTCATCATATGAGGAAAAGAACTAAGAAAGCTGAGATTATTATACGTGGTATTAATCTGACTAAGGTAATAACTAGTAAGAGACAGAGTGCTTGCTATAAAAGAGAATTTCATGTTTCTGACAGAAAAAAAAACTTGTGGAACTAAGTATCTAAAAGAATGTGAAGTTTCTCAAGAGCCTTTATTCTAGGTAATGAAACATCTGCTTACTAGCAGTTTTACACACAACATAAGTAGTATAGAAAAAAATGTAGTATATAGAAAATGTAGTATATAAAAAAATGATGTATAGAAAAAAATTGCAAAGAAACAAAAAGGAGGTGGAAAAAATAAACACTTGAGCTGGAAAAGACTGAGAATAACAAACTCTTCAAGGATGAATGTAGGGACTGAGTGATGACTCACACCCACTAGAGTGCACATGTCACGGTGTATAAGGAAGGAAGCTCAAGACTGTCTCAACTCTCCTGTCTCTATCCTAAAGTAAATTAAATATTTAAAGATACATACATACATACATAAATGGATTGGGAGATTAGGAATAGCCCTTGGGTATAATAGAAGTGGAAGGTGACCGAGTAAAAATCACAAATAAGATGGCAGTGGCATTTTAGGTGAGGGTAGTTCAAGAGCATATTCTGTAGTAGCAAGAATGTTCATGACCATATGGCCTTCTCTGGCAACTCTCAAATGCTATGGTTATCAGTAATGTTGACTTCCTTTTCTTTACATGAATAGGTAGATGGGTGAGCATATGAACAAGTGACTCAATTAAAGATAAATAAATAAATAAATAAGTAAATAAATAAAATGCTTCTTGTATATATCCTTCAAAGATGCCCAGTGTTTGTCCACTGCTATACACTGAAAACCAGAATCTTAGGCTACAATGTTGTGTTTACAAAATAAAAACCCTGTCACTACATATTTATAAGTACCACTGCATTTAGAGTATGCAGGACTTCTTGCTATTTTTTGAACAACTTCTTTCTTTCTAAACTTCCCTCTCATTTGTTTTGCTTCTGTCTCAGCTTATAAAGTTGTGTTGTTTCTGCTTCAAATATTCATTCAAACTCAGTTCACTTGTTATCCAGTCTATGACACCACCCAGAAGTGTTTGTTTTTTCTTTCCGCATGTTCAATTTATTTTTCTTCCCATTTGTATATTTACTTTTTATTCTTGCCAGGGCACTGCTCAGTGTTGGCTTACCTTGGTGCAGGGGATTGAATCTGGAACCTCGGTGCCTCAGGCATGAATGTCTTTTTTGCATGACCATTATGCTAACTCTCTAGCTCCATATGCCTCTTTACAATTGCTTCCTTTGCACTTTTCATTTATTCCAAAATCAATTTTAGTGACAATATTTTTGTCATCTTTCTGTTATCTCACAGTGCCAGTGCAATGCCTTTTCTGTAGTGAACAAGGCAATATCTGTTGGACAGACATCATCTTGAAAGTCTGTGTTAAGTAGCAAGATGAGACCTTTAAAACAATAATATTTTGCTTTTTTTAATAGTTAATGTTAAAGATTTAATTTTAAATAGCTTTATTACTAATCTCTTTCAAATGTGAATGTTTTGTCTCACAGGTATGGCATGACTTGCCTTATCCAGTTTGAAGATTTTGCTAATAGAAATGCATTTCGTCTCCTGAACAAGTATCAATTCAAGTATTGCACATTCAATGATGATATTCAAGGTAACAAAAAAACCTCACTATATATGAATCAAAAACAACATAACCTGAGATAAGAATTCTTTAATTGAAGAATTATTTAATTGATTAACATTCAATAAATGTAACTGTAGTTATTTTAAATGTATTTCTATATAGTGGTTTAATATTGTTTTACAAAATTGTAAGATAATAGGGGTATAATTCTATTTGGTTTCTACCACTAGAGCTCTGTGCAGTTGTTTTTTTCAAGGTCACAAATATGGGCTGATTGTATAACTATCTCTCTATATCTATGATTTTTTTTTTTTTTAATTACCACTAGGGTTATTGCTGGGGCTTGGTGCCAGCACTATGAAACCATGGCTCTTGGAGGCCATTTTTTCCACTTTTTTCCTTTCTATTTTATTTTTACTTAACAAGATAAAGAGAAATTGAGAAGGAAGAGGAGATAGAGAGGGAGAATAAAAGATAGATACCCTCAGACCTGTTTCATAGTTTGTGAAAAGTCGTCCCTGAAGTTGGGGAGACAGGGTTTCAACCCCCATCTTTGTGCATGGTGATACATGCACTTAGTGTGCCACTGCCCAACCCCCTTTCCCATTATTTTAATAATCCTGCCTCCACTTCCTTTCTAAGTCACCCCTACACCTATTATTACTTCTGGGCGTCTTTACTTTTTTCCTCTTCTCAGAGAAGCAGTTCCTAGCTTCCTCTGGTATTTTCAAGCTTTCCTTTCTGTAATGGTATAAAAACAAGATTACTGGTGACAGATGCTTTGGGCCCTGGTGGATTGAGGATACCAGAACCCTTTGGTTTATTTCCCCTGTCATTTATCCCTCTGGGTATGGACTAAAATTTAAAATTCTTTTTGAAGGGAGTCGGGTGGTAGCACAGCGGGTTAAGCGCACGTGACGCAAAGCGCAAGGACCAGCAGCATAAGGATCCCAGTTCAAGCCCCCAGCTCCCCACCTCTATGGGATTCACTTCACAAGCGGTGAAGCAGGCCTGCAGGTGTCTATCTCTGCCCCTCTCTTGTCTTCTCTTCCTCTCTCCATTTCTCTCTGTCCTATCCGACAATGACGATATCAATAACAACAACAATAAAACAATAAGGGCAACAAAAGGAAATAAATAAACATTAAAAAATTCTTTTTGGGGTGCGGAAAGTGGGAGTTCTGGCTTTTGTTATTGCTTCTCCACTGGACATGGGCATTAACAGGTTGATCCATATTCTCCAAAATAATATAGCTTTAGTTATTTGCCAGGAATCATGCTTGATGATTTCACACAGTTTTTCTCATTTAATTTCACTTAGTTATGTAAAGCACTTTGAATGTGTGTCATTATCCATGAACTAGAAATGTGTGCCTATGGTAAGATTGCCAGTGACTATTGATCAATAAAAATGAATGTATTGACTATTATTTATAGTTTACAAATGAAAGTTTGTATAGGTTTTACCATTATCTCGGTAACCATTCCTAACCTGCACCTTAACAAACCTGCCTTTATATTTATTATATCATACTGAGCCTGCTTTTATCTAAATTACCTATTTTCCCCCTCTTAAAGACCTCCTAGCACCCGTACATCCAAAGTCTTGCTATGTAAGTCTTACTGGTCTCACTCTAAAAAGGATGGGTTGAAAGAAGAACACAGCCTGAGATTCTAAGGAGGAAGGCCATTTATTTGACTTCTAGTAATTTGAAAGGAGGTCAGAAATGGCTTATAGCAGACAAATTCTAATTCATATTTTTCAGTGTTTATCTTTCCTGAATTTTTAGCAGGATTTAACATTACTGACTTCACTTTCCTCCTGAAAATACTCTCTTCTGTGCACAGCTCTTTGCTAAATTTTGTCCAACCTTTGTGGTTCATTATTTTCTTTTTAGGTTTATTCTTTTCTGATTACCTACTAAATGATGGAGTGCTTCAGAGCTCATCCCTAGACTCCCCTCTGTTCTGTACAATCGTAGATGTACACTTACAGATGCTACATCTCATTAGCAGACTGATGTCTCTAGCTTATTTTTCTTTGAGTCTCAGGTCTATACACCTATCAATTTACTAAAGTCTCTTGTTGGATATGCCCCCAAAATGCATTCCATACTTAACCTCCCCCAGATCAAACTCTTATTCCCCACTGAACAGTCGTCTGCCAGTGTTTTCCTTTTCAGTGAATGCCTGGTATTTCTTTTTCACCTCCCCTTGACAAATACAGTCTAACACTAAATCCTGTTTATTTTTCATTGTAGAAACTTTCTGTCCCTTAAGTTTCTCTCTCCATTTACCATAGTGAAAGTTACCATTTATTTTTTATCAATGTATAGGAGGGGTGGGTTAGTTGTGTAGAATTGTTTACACATGGGCACAATTTCTCTTCTCCCCATGATAAGTGCCTGCAGAACACTTTAATCTCCCAACTTAGGTTCTTTTTTTTTACTATCATGCACCAAGACCCCTCCACCTTTTCTCCCCAAAGTCTTTTTTACTTTGGTGTAATACGCCCCATCCAGTCCAAGTTTTGCCTGTGTTTTCCTATTCTGTCCTTTTTTCTTAAGTGAGATAAGCCAAAAAAGAGAAAGGGAAATATTGGGTGACCTTACTTACAGGTGGAACTTGCCATTACCTCTCTTACATCATACTTTATTTTATTTTATTAGGGATTTAATAGTGATCAACATGACTATGGAATAAGAGGGGTACAATTCCATATACTTTCCAACACCAGAGTTCTGTATCCCATCTCCTCCATTCTTTTTTTTTTTAAGTGTTTTATTTTATTTTTTTAATTTATTTTAGAAAGGAGACATTAACAAAATCATAGGATGGGGGGGGTACAACTCCACACAATTCCCGCCACCCAATCTCCATATCCCATCCCCTCCCCAATAGCTTTCCCATTCTCTATCCCTCTGGGAGCATGGACCCAGGGCCGTGTGGGTTGCAGAAGGTGGGCACTGAACCTAGGGCCTCAGGCATAGGAAGCGTGTGCAAGCATTAAATAACCAGTTTTTCACCCCAAGCAAACTGTCCTGAAATATAATCTGTGTACATATAGCCTACCTCTTTCCACAGTGCAATTTTGTTGGCCTTGGCCAATAAAAAGATAGAATTGAGAACATTTTATTTGACGTGAGAAAACTTGTTCTGACTTAAAGGGACCAGATAATTTTGCGCATATCATCATATCACAATCATGTGTCTAAGACACATTTCCCACATATGTTTCTATTTTACCTTTTTAACCTTGGGATTTTACCATCATGCCCACACTTGTAATGCTTTTTCCACCGTGGGCATAGAACTTGTATTTTAGTGCTAATGAAAATAATTATGTAACCATCACAGCCTTACCATGTAAATAAATGTCTTCACACCATACCCTAGGGGCACTTTTCTTCTCTTTCTAGCAGATGTGTTATTTAAAGAACCATTATTTAAAAAAAAAAAACTATTTGATTTTTTTTGGGGGGTGGGGGAAACTTAAAGTTCTCTAAATTGAACTTACATGATAAAGGTTTTGTTTAAAAATGTATTGAGACCTTAATGCATTGACAATATAAATTATTAATGGAAAGTATATAGTTTGTAGTTACTAAGAAATTGGACATTTAATTATATAACTCATGGGTTCATCATAACTCAACCAGTTACA
This sequence comes from Erinaceus europaeus, assembly GCF_950295315.1. Classification (NCBI taxonomy): domain Eukaryota; kingdom Metazoa; phylum Chordata; class Mammalia; order Eulipotyphla; family Erinaceidae; genus Erinaceus; species Erinaceus europaeus. The sequence goes on along the minus strand of NC_080174.1, from coordinate 26,203,796 downwards.
GCTAAAAGAGTAAAATGTTAGTCTCTGGTTACTTAGGATAAGCTACAAAAAGACATTTTTCTTCTCATTGTAGGCTTTTTGGAATGCCTGTTTTCTAATATGATGTTCTATATATTTCACACCAAAATTTTAGTGGACTGATTCATCTGTTAGAATTTTTAAAAATTAGGTAAATTCCTATACCAAATTTATGAGACTTTAAAAAGAATAAATTAAATTCTTGTACAAATGTTTTAATTGGGAAAAAAAATCAAAATCAGATACGGAAGAGCAGACATTTCACAAAAGAAGATTAGCCAGAAAATATTTTAAATTTTAACCAAATCACTTAGTCTTAAAGAGCATTTTAAATGGCAAACAAAAATAGATTTTATCTTTTGTTCTGGCAAAGACTTTCACTATAATCAAAACTATCAGTGAAACTTGAAGAAAATGAGCATTTTTTATTCAGTCATAATGGAAATATGAATTCATAGGTATCTTTAAAAGGCAATATCTGCCAAAAATCTTAAAAACATGCATATCTTCAATCCAATGTTCAGAAATTTAAGTTGAACAAATAAAAGTACACAAATGTGTAAGAATACTTATTGTAATGTTATCTTTAATAACTAAAGTCATAAACCTTCTAAATATCTAAAATTAGATGTTTTGTTAAATAAATTTCCAAATCTGCATAATATGGAATACTTTAATTATAACAAAATATTTTCATATGTGTTATTTTAAAGTGATAAGAACTACAAAATATTTTAAGCACATTAAATAGTAGATAAGAGTATATTAAAATAGTATACGTAGACATTTTCATAAATTAAATTTTCTGAATTCGCACATATAGAAAAATGCATTGCTGCACATCAGAATATTGAAGTGGTTATAGCTAGACAGTAGGAATATAGGTGATTTTTGTTAGTCTTTATCTGAATTTTAATTGTTGAATGTGTTTTCTTTTTTTAAAAATTTATTTATTCGCTTTTGTTGCCCTTTTTATTGTTGTAGTTATTATTGCTGTCGTCATTGTTGGATAGGACAGAGAGAAATGGGAGAGGAGGATAAGACAGAGAAGGGGAGAGAAAGATAGACACCTGCAGACCTGCTTCACCCTTTACCACTTGTGAAGCGACTCTCCTGCAAGTGGGGAGCCAGGGGCTCGAACCAGGATCCTTAGCAAAGAAAGGACTGCAAAAGCTGAATAAGGGTGAGAGACTGGCATACTTTAATGATGACTCTTTAGTCACTATCAGGCCACCCCATCAGCTGGGGCCTGAGATTCCCAAACAGATATATGATGGACCATTGTGTCTTTCATCTGAACTATTCTCATAATTTTTTTAATCCAAGTAAGTGTGCTTAAAATTTAGGGGAAAAAAATTAAATAGGCTTCACTAGGCAGCAGCTAGGAATCACTGTAGATCTAAACTTGCTTTAGTGGAATAAAATATAAATACAACTGGAAAGTATGCAAGAAGCCGTAAAAATTTTATTTCAGACATGAACCATAAAGAAGTTGAGCTATGTAATTAAGTTCAAAGCAAAAGAACTTTTCTGTGATCTGTGAAAATTAAACAGAAAAAAAAAATAGAATTGATGAACTTTCTGTGGCCATAATTATGTATGATAAAGAAAACTTGGATTTTTTTCCTAAATAATTTTAGCATTAATTTTGTCAGCACCTTCTAAATTCAGCAATGATTATGATAGGTGAGAAGATGACTAAACAATGAAATAAAAACAGATTTTTTTCCTTTCCATTTAATTGGGGAAGTAAATGATTTACAGTGCAGTTATTTACAAATTCATTATGCAACAGGACCCCAAAGTTCTCTTTGGCACACATCCACACATCCTTCCCGAGAGCCCCTTGCTTTGATGCAGTACACCATACCCATTCCACAATTCTTTTTTTTTTTTAATTTCTTTATGGGGGATCAATGTTTTACAGTAGACAGTAAATGCAATAGTTTGTACATGCATAACATTTCTCATTTTTCCACACAACCGTACAACCCCCACTAGGTCCTCTGCCATCCTGTTCCAGGACCTGAATTCCCCCCCTCTCACCCCCCATTGCAGAGTCTTTTACTTTGGTACAGTACACCAACTCCAGTCCAAGTTCTGCTTAGTGTTTTCTCTTCTGATCTTGTTTTTCAACTTCTTTCTTAAGTCAGTTGGTGCTTTCTTTCGGAGATAATTTATTGTTTCTGCATTTCTGATGACAATTCTTTCAAACTCTTTCCTCACTCCTGTGACTAATTCCTTAGCTAGTGTGTGGATGTTGATCTCATTTTCCTGTGTTGCTACCTTTGTGGGAGTTTTAGTTGGACTTTTGTCCTGGTTCATTTCTCCTATGTTTCTCCTTAGTTTAACCATTATTATAGTGTGTTATGAGGTCCTTCTCTCAGCACTTTTCAGAAACTGAAATAACAGTTGTTTCAGTGTTATCTGAATCCCTGAGTTGAAGCACAGTGGCTGTTAAAGCCTCTTTTATTCTTTTTCTTCCCTGTAGGCTATGGGAGCCTGAGGGCTTTTTACCTATAAGTGGGTTTTTTTAAAACTTAATCCCTCACTCCTGGCCAAAAGATAAAGCAGGGTGTGGAGAGATAGCACAGTGGTTATGTAAAGAGACTCTCACACCCCAAGGATCCAAAGCTCCGGGCTCAGTTCAGCTTCTCTGACAAGCCAGGCAGCACTGCGGGACCCTGCGAGTTTCTGAACAAGTCCCGTTTATAGTCTATAGGTTCTGAGGCAGTTATCATCCGGAGAACAATGTGGAAAGGCTCCCCACTATACAGCCTCACCACTAGATCACCAGGGTGTAAATCTTCTCTTGAGTTTCCCAGTCAGTTCTCTGCCCCCCAGTATCAGCACAGGGCCTCCTCCCTGCTGTTCCAGCCTCTAAGGGCAGTAGCAAATGGAGACTCACATTTGGTGAATCTTAGGGGGAGTCCTCTCCTCCCTTCAGCAGTCTTTTTGTTGGTATAACAGACTGGAGGTGGCTCTTCCACTGGCAAACTGCCAGACTGTTACCAGCCTCTCAGGAGTAGATATGGTCTTTAGCCCCAGGAATCTCTCCTTAGGCTCCTCTCTGTCCAAGAGCCACATGAGTTTTCATTCACCAGTGACTTGGTGAGTACCCAAAGTAGTTCCAGTCTTGTCTTGTTGCAGTCTCAGGTGATCTTTAATATTCCTGTTCTTTAGAGAAGTTTCTCAACTGCATAAAGCTCGAGGTCTGGGCAGAGTTGTGGTCTCTGGATGCTCTGGTGATTTTGGTGGGTTCCCAAAGTAGTTATAGTCCTGTCTTGTTGTGGTCCCAAGTGATATTCGTGTGGTCCCTTTGATATTCGTAGTTGACTGAGGAGAACACAATTCATTTTGTGTTCTTTCCTGTCGCTATTTATTAAGTTCCACTTATAAGTGAGATCATTTGGTAGTGGTCTTTGCCTTTTTGGCTTATTTCACTTAACTTGATATCTTCAGGTTCCATCCAGAATGCTGCAAAGGAGGTATCACCATTATTTTTAACAACTGAGTAATACTATTCCATCATACATAAACACACACACACATATATATACACCACAAATTATTAGCCACTCATCTGGCATTGGACATCTGTGTTTCTTCCAGGTTTGGGCTATTACAAATGGTGATATTAAGAATATATATATTCTTTCTGGAGATTTTTGAAAACAGTGATGGGTCACTGTCTTAAAGTATTGATGTAGCCTGAGGATTTCACCTCATGTACAAACATGAGATCAGACATCTGCTCACTCCTTCTCTGTACTAGCTAAGATGTTGTATGATGATTTCAAGATGTGAACAAAGAGTTGAGCTATATAATTGCTGGACCTTGTTTGAGTGTGACTCAAATGTACTTATTACTTGTTTCAGGAACAGCATCTGTAGCAGTTGCAGGTATTCTCGCTGCCCTCCGAATAACCAAGAAGAAACTGTCTGATCAAACAATACTTTTCCAAGGAGCTGGAGAGGTACCTGCCTTATATTCTACTTATGTTCTCCTAAACTAATGAGTGAGAGTTTGAGTACTCATTAATATGAAACTTAGAAGTTTTCTTTCAAATTTTTAGTATATTTCACCTTTATTCCTAAATTGCATATTGGCACATTAATCTTTCCCAGGAGGCATTAATGCAAATTATATGGAGTTTTTCATACTTTTAAATTTGTAATATTATTAAAAATTACCACAGGTTTTTTAATATATACTTAAGGGGCCAAGTGCAATAAATATAATGATAATATATGAAAACCTTTTAAGTATTTAAGATACCACATTTGATTTTATTTTTCTCTTTTCAACCAAATTTATTGTGGTATAATGGATATAAAATAAAACTACATGGAAGAGCACAATGGCACAACTGGTTAAGTGTACATATTTCCAGGCATAAGGACCTGGGTTCAAGTCCCTGGTCCCCACCTGCAGGGAGGAGAACACTTCAGAAACAGTGAAGCAGTACCGCAAGTGTCTCTTTTTGTCTCCCTCTCCCTTCTCAATTTCTCTTTGTCCTATTGAAAAAGAAAAAAAGGAAGCAAAGGAAAAACTGGTTTCTAGAAGCAGTAGACTTATCATACAGGCACCAAGTCCTAGGGATAACTTTCTATGCCAATTAAAACAATAAAATAAATACTTCATGTTTTTACAGTTTGATGAGTTTTGATATTTGAATGCAGCTATAGAACCATCGTACAATGATCCTTCATCCCCCAGAGTTCCCTCATGACCATTTTTTTTAACTTTTATTTATAAAAAGGAAACACTGACAAAAAAAAACATAAGAGGGGTACAACTCCACATAATTCTCACAACTTCGTATCCCATCCCCTCCCCTTATAGTTTTCCTATTCTTTACCCCCCTGGGAGTATAGACCCAAGGTCATTATGGGGTTCAGAAGGTGGAAGGTCTGGCTTCTGTAATTGCTTCTCTGCTGAACATGGGCGTTGACAGGTCGATCCATACTCCCAGCCTGTCTCCTTCTTTCCCTAGTGGGGCAGGGTTCTGGGGAAACGGGGCTCCAGGACACACTGGTGGAGTCCAGTTGGCATCATGTTAGCATCTGGAACCTGGTGGCTAAAAATGAGTTAATATATAAAGCCAAACAAATTGTTGACTAATCATGAACCTAAAGGCTGGAATAGTTCAGCTAAAGAGTTGGGGGGAGTCTCCGTTTTGTAGGTAGTTATTAGTCATATTTTAGTTATATTCCAAAGAGTCTATGACTATACTAGTTTTTTTTTTTTTCTCCTGAGCCTGATATCTGATATACAGGTGAATCCAAGTTATTGTCTGGGGAGATGATGTCATGGCTGGAAAAAGGAACAGAAAGCTGGAACAAGGAAGAGAGTAGAATACTCATGACCACAGAATGTGAGCTCAGATCTATAGGGATGCAGAGGTCACATAGGCTCCCAAACTGAATATGGGCCCCAGATCATGTCAAATTGATGAGGTTTACAGTCAACAATATTTATATACCTCATGACCATTTTTAACCTCACTTATCTTGCCTCCTAACACTCCTAGGCACCCAGTATTATATTTCCTACCACTAAACATTACTTTGTGCCTTCTCAAATTTACATAAATAGGGTCAAATAACATACATTTTAGTTTGGATTCTTTCACACAAAATAAAACTGCTATAATATTTAGTACAAGTATTATGAACTTACTATATTGACTTTTTAAGTTTTTAAGGTTTTTTTCTTCCAATACTTGGGCTTGGTGCCTGCATGAGGACTCCACTGTTTATGGTGAGATTCTTTTTTTCCAGTAGAGACACAGAGATGTAAAGGAGGTGGGTGAAGAAAGATAGGCCTGCAGCACTAGTAAAGCTTCCACCCTATAAGTGGGGGTCAGGGGCTTGAACCTAGGTCCTTGTGCATGGTAATATGTTTACTGTGCCATGTACTCCATTGCCAGGTCCCTTATTATGTTGCCTTTTAATATTATCCAGTTTCACATGCAAAAGTTTTCTTAATTTGATTTATAATTTAATATGCACAATTGTAACTCTATATAAATTTGTAATAAAATATATTTTGAGTTAGAGGTTCATTAACCATTTTGCCTGTCTGCATGAAAAGAACCAAAGCATTTAAAATTCTTGGAAAGAGATGATAGACTAAGTTAATGATTTTGGGTTCTATTTTCCTATTAGTAATTTGAAAGATGAAAACTAGATTCCCTGACCAGTGAAATAGCTCACTTGAATAGTGCAGTGCTTTATCATGTGTTGTACAACCAGGCTCAAGCCTAACTTCATTGCACTGAAAGAAATTTTGGTGCTGTGGTCTTTTTCACTGGCTTTCTCTGCCTCTCTATGTCTCTAATAAATAAATAAGTAAATAAATAAATATATAAATACCAAGATTCCAGAATTAAGAATTCACTTCCCAACTAGACACTACAATGTCAGTCGAACTTGAGTTTTTAAGAATAAAAGTGTCAAAATCTATTTAGAATTATAAAATATCATAAGTAGAAATCAATTTTCTGGCTATATATGTTTTAAGAAGCTTTAAATTATCAAATTTAATGTGAATATAAATATTGCATTCCTAGAATTTTTATATATTGGCTTTGCTATTCGTAAAATGAAATAAAATATACAAAGGTAGGCTTTAAGAACCAAGACATAAAACATAGGAATGTATTCAGAATGTAAATCACAAATTCATTTTCACATCAAAATAAAAATCAAAGTTAAAGAATAGCTTCTCAGAATTCAAGATTTTTATTTCTATAGATAGCTACACCTTGTCCTTAAATATATTAGATGCCTTTAAATTTCTAAAGAATTTTGATGACAGTCACAGACCCCTTCTTGATATTCAGCAGGGGTATTCATGGTTGGGTAACTCAAAACTAGCTTTTGTTTTTCCCTGAAAATATTTTGGAATTTTACAGATTATCACAAAATTTTTAAAATACCAATGAAGTTTATTTCTTTAATCTTGCAAGGAGTTTCACAGTGCTTTCTTTGTCCAAATTAAGACAGTAAATAAATTCTTGGAAATGCACATTTTATGTCAGTTTCATTCTTGGCCTAATTGGTCAAGTTCCTCTCCAATTGGCCAGGCTTCATTTTCCAAGTTCAATAGAGGAACTTGAAACTAGCAATAAGAAATACATTTCAATAAGCAACTAAGTCATTTTAAATTCACTATTTTTTCTTTTTGTTTGTTTTAGCAGATCTTAATTATAGCAACAGGACTAAATATGTTAATAATCAAGGACACCACTGTTTTATCTGTAGCTGAATATCAAGAGACATAATAGTAATTAAGTTGTGATAAGAGTAAATAATTGATATTTAAGTTAACCTAAATATGACAAAAATAATTTGCTTCCAATATAAATGAATGAATAGAACTTTAGGGCAATAGACAGATTCATTCTGCTTTTCCTTATTAAAAAGGCACAGTGAAGTGGGCATGTCACTTTCAGTTAGACTTTATGTAGTATAATTTCAATATGCTTTTGTTTTCATAATATTTTTCAGGCTGCCCTAGGAATTGCCCACCTGCTTGTTATGGCCATGGAAAAAGAAGGTTTTCCAAGAGAAAAAGCCATAAAAAGAATATGGTTAGTTGACTCAAAAGGGTTAATAGTTAAGGTAAGAATTTACCATTTTTCGCCAGAATAAAAGTATACCTTTCTGCACCCTTTTTCTACCACACCCCCCCCAACACACACACACACTGTAAAAAAGAGTCACCATTAAATGCGAATGGCTATGTCCTGTAATACTGAGACTCTTATTGAACAAAGAAGGAAATTTTGGCTTAGCTCAACTGTTCATCTGTGATTTGGCTGTCAGTCCACTTTCAAGTAGTTTAGTTTCTAAGTGAAGTAACATGATGCTGATATAGATAAAGCACTAAGTATAACACTTTTTATTGTGAACCATCTGTCAAATTGCATAATAGGTAGAAAAGAGAATAAAGTAAGATTGTTAGTCTTTTACTTACTTTCTCTCAAATTCTTGAGAATTTTGATAGGAATTCCTAAGAAAGACTTTAATAAATGGGTTCTTTAATGTTAACTTGCATAAGGCTCAGTTTTAATAGAGATAATAGTACCTATTTAATGAGAATTTTGTGAGATCTAAATAAAACTAAGTATGACTAAGTTGCTATATGGTTTTAAAGCATTATTTTTATTTTTATTAACTGCATATCATCATTCTTCTCTTTATGGTTAGAAAGAAAACATATTAATCCTCTTCCTTTCTGACATATTGATCCTCTTTTTCTATTTGTTTCTTTTTTGCAATTTTATATTATTTTTTATTAGGAGATTAGTGATTTACGTTCGACAGTAAATACAATAGTTTGTACATACCATTTCTTGATTTTCCACATAACAATACATCTCTGACTAGGTCCTCTGTCATCCTTTTTGGATTGTAGTCACCCTACCCACTCACCCCAGAGTCTTTTATTTTGGTGCAATGTAACTCCAGTTCAAGTTCTACTTGTGTTTTCTCTTCTGATCTTGTTTCTCAACTTCTGCATGAGAATGAGATTATCCCAAATTCATCCTTCTGTTTCTGACTTATTTCACTTAACATAATTTCTTATAGCTCCATCCAAGATGGGCTGAAAACGGTGAAGTCACCGTTTTTAATAGCTGAGTAGTATTCCACTGTGTATATATACCACAACTTGCTCAGCCACTCATCTATTCTTGGACACCTGGGTTGCTTCCAGGTTTTGGCTATTACAAATTGTTCTGCTAAGAACATAGGTATACATAGATCTTTTTGGATAGGTATGTTGGGTTCCTTAGGATATATCCCCAGAAGAGGAATTGCAGGAGCATAGGGTAGGTCCATTTCTAGCCTGAGAGTTCTCCAGACTGTTCTCCACAGAGGTTGGACCCATTGGCATTCCCATCAGCAGTGCAGGAGGGTTTCTTTGACCCCATAACATCTCCAGCATTTGTTGCTGCTACCTTTTCTGATGTATGACATTCTCACAGGAGTGAAGTGCTATCTCATTGTTGTCTTTATTTGCATTTCTCTGACAATCAAACACTTGGAGCATTTTTTCATGTGTTTCTTGGCCTTTGAGATCTCTTCTAAGATGAATATTCTGTCCATGTCTTCTCCCCATTTTTGGATGGGGTTATTTTTTTTCTTGTTGTTGAGTTTGGCAAGCTCTTTACATATTTTGGTTATTAAACTCTTGTCTGATGTAAGACATGTAAAGATCTTCTCCCATTCTGTGAGGGGTCTCTTGGTTTGGGTAGTGGTTTCTTTTGCTGTGCAGAAGCTTTTTAATTTGTTGTAGTCCCATAGGCTTATACTTGCCTTAGTCTCCTTTGTAATTGGATTCGTTTCATTGAAGATGTCTTTAAAATTTATGCAGAAAAGAGTTCTGCCAATATTTTCCTCTAAGTATCTGATAGTTTCTGGTCTAATATCCAAGTCCTTGATTCACTTGGAATTTGCTTTTGTGTTTGGTAAAATAGGTGGTTCAGTTTCATTCTTTTGCATGTTTCAACCCATTGTTTCCAACACCATTTGTTGAAGAGACTCCTCTTTTCCCACTTAATAGTCTGGGCACCTTTGTCAAATATTAGATGCCCATTGGTGTGAGGGCTTACTTCTGGGCTATCAGTTCTATTCCACTGGTCAGAGTGCCTATTCATGTTCCAGTACCAAGCAGTTTTGATTACAGTGGCCCTATACTACAATTTAAGATCTGGAAGTATGATGCCTCCAGTTCTGTTCTTTCTTCTCAAGATTGTTTTTTCTGGTTCCAGATACCCATTTGTAGCATTTGTTCTTGTCTCCTAAAAAATTTGGTTGGGATCTTGATGGGGATAGCATTAAATTTGTATATGGCTCTGGGTAGTATATTCATTTTGATGTTAATCCTTCCAACTCATGAACATGGAACATCTTTCCACTTCTTTGTGTTTGTTTCAATTTAATTGAGTGGTGACTCATAATTTTAAGTATACAAGTCTTTCACTTCTTTGGTTAGGTTTATTCCAAGATATTTCATTGTTTTGTTGCTATAGTAAGAGGAATTGATTTCTGGATTTCCTCTTCTCCTAACTTAGTGTTTGCATACAGGAATGCCACTGACTTTGTATGTTAATTTTGTAGCCTGACATCTTACTGTATTGCCTAATGATTTCCAAAAGCTTCTTGCTGGATTCTTTAGGTTTTTCTATGTATACTATAATGTCATTTGCAAATAGGGAGAGTTTGCTTCTCTTCCAATCTGTATCCCTTTAATTCCTTGCTCCTGCCTCATTGTTATGGCAAGAACTTCCAACACTATGTTGAATAGTAATAGTGATAGTGGGTATCCCTGTCTAGTACCTGATCTGAGTGGAAATGCTTCTAGTTTTTCACTACTGAGTGTGATGTTGGCTGTATGTTTGCTATATATAGACTCCACCATCTTGAGGAATTTTCCATCTATTCCCATTTTTTGTAGCAGTTTGACCTTAAATGGGATGTTGGATTTTGTCAAAGGCTTTCTCTGCATCTGTTGATATGACCATGTGGTTTTTGGTCTTGCTTTTATTGATGTGGTGGATCACGTGATTGATTTTTGTGTATTAAACCAACCTTGCATCCCTGGGATAAACCCCACTTGGTCATGATGAACAATCTTTTTAATATACTGCTGTATCTGGTTGGCTAGAATTTTGTTCAATATTTTAGCATCTATGTTCATCAGAGATATTGATCTATAGTTTTTTCTTTTTTGGTTGTGAATCTGTCTGCTTTTGGTATCAGAGTGATGTTGGCTTTGCTGGAAGGGAGTATTCCTATGTCTTCAATCTTCTGGAGGAGTTTTAAAAGTAAAGGTTAACACTGGTAGAGCCGGTGAGGTAGTTGAGCAGGAAAAGTCCATACCTTACCATGTGTCAGCTCTGAGTTCTAGCCTCAGTACCACCTGGGGACACCATGGATGACCACTAAGGAAAGCTCCATGGTAGGGAGAGCACTTTTGTGGTTCTCCTCTTTCTCATTCTCTCTGTCTGACTTTCCCTCTCTCTTCTTCCTCTTTCTCCCTAACAATATAAAATAAAAATCAGGCTAAGGAGGCAGCTCAGTGTTATCACATAGGTGTGACAGCTTGGGTTCATGCTCCAGCATCACATAAAAATGAATTCATGGGAGTTGGGTGGTAGCACATCAGATTAAGCCCAGGTGGCTCAAAGCACAACGACCAGCATAAGGATCCCGATTCGATCCTCCAGCTCCCCACCTGTAGGGGAGTCACTTCACAGGGGGTGAAGCAGGTCTGCAAGTATCTGTCTTTCTCTCCTCCCTCTGTCTTCCCCTCCTCTTTGCATTTCTTTCTGTCCTATCCAACAACAACATCAATAATAACTACAACAATAAAACAACAAGGGCAACAAAAGGGAATAAATAAATATTTTAAAAATGAATTCATTGGGGGTTGGGCGGTGGCGCATAGGGTTAAGCACATGTGGCGCAAAGCGCAGGGACCAGCGTAAGGATTCCGGTTCGAGCCCCCGGCTCCCCACCTGCAGGGGAGTCGCTTCACAGGCGGTGAAGCAGGTCTGCAGGTGTCTGTCTTTCTCTCCCCATCTCCGTCTTCCCCTCCTCTCTCCATTTCTCTCTGTCCTATCCAACAACGAACAATATCAACAATGGCAATAATAATAACCATAACGAGGCTACAACCACAAGGGCAACAAAAAGGGGGAACAATGGACTCCAGGAGTGGTGGATTCATGGTGCAGGTACTGAGTCCAGCAATAACACTGGAGGAAAAAAAAATGAATTCATTAAGGAATAAAGAATATGGAAGCATGTATTGCACCAAAGTAAAAGACTGTGAGGATGGGAGTTGGGGGGAAAGGTTCAGGTCTTGGAACATGTTGGCAGAGGAGGACCTACCTATTGGGGTTGAATTGTTATGTGGAAAAGTGGGAAATGTTATGCTTGTCCAAACTGTTGTATTTTGGGGCCAGGTGGTGGCGCTCAAAGTTGAACACACATGTTACAATGCATAAGGATCCAGGTTCGAGCCCTCAGTTCCAAACTGCAGAGGAGAAAACTTCACAAGTGGTGAAGCAGTACTGCAGGTGTCTCTGTCTCTCTCCCTCTCTACCTCCCCATTCCCTCTTGATTTCTGGCTGTTTCTATCCAATCAGTAAAGGTAATACAAAAATAAAAAACAAAAAGCTATTCTCTTGTATTGTTGACTGTAAACTATTGATTCCCCCAATAGAGTAATTTTTAAAAAGGTACAGAATGGAAACAAACACACACACACACACAAAAAAAAAAAAAAAAAAAGAATAAGAAACCTTCCAATGGAGGGGATGGGACACAGAACTCTGGTGTCCACAGAATTGTACCCCTGTTATCTTAGTCTTGTTAATCATTATTAATTCACTAATAAAAATGAATTCATTATTTATTTACTATTGGATAGAGACATAAATTGAGAGGGGAGGGAAAGATAGACAGGGAGAGAGACAGAGAAACACCTGCAGGCTTATCTCACCTCTTATGAAGCTTTCCCTCTGCAGATGGGGACCAGGAGCTTGAATACTATAATGTGTGCACTTAACCAGGTGCACCACCACCTGCCCCCTTTTCAATATGATTATAACATGTAAGAATGCAAAGTTTTAAATTTCCTGATTTAAAAGTTATTATTACTTTGAAGAGTCAAGATGACTATGAAATGATTAAGTAAACATTATACATTATGGTCATAATATTACATATACTCTATAAACTTGATCTATGGGTCAAGCAACTAGACTTTTGAGATTCAATAGTATCCTCCATGTTAGAAGGCTCCCAGCCTACTGGGAAAATCCCCAGGAAGTGTGTGTGTGTGTGTGTGTGTGTGTGTGTGTGTGTGTGTGTGTGTGTGTGTGTGTATTATAAAAATCTATGTACTTCCTACCAAAGGGCACTGAAGATAACGCTACCTGTTGCTCTTTAGAGAGTAAAGGAAATGCAGAGGCATATTCCTAGAAAGGTGTCTCTGTAACTCTTTGAAAGGAAATGTTTGGAGTAGAGTTTCCACCTTGAACTTCTTGCAGCTAAAACTGAAATAATAGAAGTAGAATGACAGGTTCCCTATGACATATTGATTGAAGCTAAGTATTTTTATATCTCCAAAGTCCTTCATGTTGGCTAATACATAATTGCATCTTACTAGTTTTTGTTAACTTTTTATTGTGGGGATTAATTGTTAATAGTCTCCAATGAATATAGTTGTTGGTACCTGTGTAAAATTCCTGTTTTCTGCAAAACATTAGTTCCCCACCCAGATCTTCCCCCACCATCATGCACCAGGACCTGAAAGCCCCCACCTATCTGGGTCCTTTGGTGTATAATACACCAAACCCAGTTCAAGTTCTGCTTTGTGTTCTCCTGTTCCTATTTTGTAGCTTCTGTGAGTAAAATCATTCCATATTCATCCATCTCTTTCTGGCTTATCTCACATAACATGATTCCTTTAAGCTCCATTCAATATGAGGTGAAGAAGATGAATTTATCATTTTTAATAGCTGAGATCCTAAATATTTTAAGTAAATTAATTCATTTCTTTCTTTGTTATTAACTTCTTTATTGGGGGATTAGTGGTTTACAGTTGACAGTAAAATACAATAGTTTGTACTTGCATAACATTTCCCAGTTTTGGGGTGGGGGTGTAGCATAATGGTTTTGCAAAGAGACCTTCATGCCTGAGGCTCTCAAGTTCCACGTTCAATCCCCCACACCACCATAATCCAGAGCTAAGCAGTGCTCTGGTTAAAAAAAAAAAAATTCCCAGTTTTCCACATAACACTTCAACCCCCACTAGGTCCTCTGCCATTATGTTCCAAGACCTGAGCCTACCCACCCTACCCCATAGTTTTTTACTTTGGTGCAATACACCAACTTCAGTCCAAGTTTGGCTTAGTGTTTTCTCTTCTGATAATTGTTTTTCAATTTCTGCCTATGAGTGAGATCATCCCATATTCATCCTTTTGTTGATTTATCTTACTTAACATGATTCCTTCAACATCCAAGATGCGGTGAATTCACCATTTTTAGTAGCTGAGTAGTATCTGTAAATTAATGAATGAATGACCTTCCAGGTTAACTTCCCCCAACCAAGTCCAAAGCATTTACAAAAGAAGGTATTTTGTTATAACAGATATTTAAGAACTAAGGTTAAAATAAAAAGAAGATGGGCTGGGTTCACTTGTTATCATGCACAAGGACCTGTGTTCAATCCCCTGATCCCCTCCTGCTGAGAAAACAAAGAGCTTCATGAGTGGCAAAGAAATGGTCCAGTACAGCGCTCTCTTTCCCTCTCTCTGTCTCTCTCTGTCTGTCTCTCTCTCTGTCTCTCTCTCCCTGTCTCTCTCTCTCTCTTCCACTCTCAATTCCTCTCTGTCTTTATGCAAGAAAATAAAAGGAGGGGCCAGGTGGTGGCACACCTGGTTAAGCACACATGTTACAGTGCACACGGACTCGAATTCAAGCCCTTCGTCCCCACCTGCAGGGGGGGGAGAAGCTTCACGAGTGCTGAAGCAGGGCTGCAGGTGTTTCTCTGTCTTTCTCCCTCTCTATAGCCCCATCCCTATTCAATTGCTCTCTGTCTCTATGCAATAATAAATCAATAAAAAATTTTAAAGAGGAAAGTAAATTAAAAATTAAAGCAAATAAAAATTAAAAGTTAACAAAAAGAAGGGGATCTTACGTGATGAATTCTCTTCTCAGTGCTAGAGGTCTGCAGAAAAGATTTGTAGATTTGTTTGCTGTCACTCTGATGGTGATATAGTCAGTAAATTGAAATGATGTAAAACTGAGAAAAGGTAATTAGTTACAAAAAAATGGAAGGGGAGTGGAATACGCACACCAGTTGAGCACAAATATTACAGTGCACAAGGACCCAGGTTCAAGCCTGTGGTCCCCACCAGCAGGAGGAAACTTCATGATCAGTCAAGCAGTGCTATAGGTGTATCTTTCTTTCTGTCCTTTTATCTATTTCTTCCTTCCCTCTCAACTTCTTTCATCTCTATTATAAATAAATAAATAAACTATTTTTTATAAATTAAATTATAGATGAATTTAATTGGGGCATGAAATATAGTAGTGACTTGGAGTAAAAGAACTTTGATTCCAGTAGGCATTTATAAAATGGGATAGGTAGAATTAGTAACTGATTAGGTATGAAGGAAAGTGTTGGGGAAAGTAAAGAAAGGAATCAAGCAAGATTCATTGGGTTTAGAGAGTAAGTCATGTAACCATTGATGTAAAAAAAAGAAATAAAGATTAGACCAACTTAAGGAAAAGATAATGTGGCTAGTCTGGGGCATAGCAAGTTTAATTTGCCTGTGGAGATCTCAAACAGAGCTGTGCTCTTGGCCGCTGGATATACAGAACATGCTCAGGATAAACTTCTGAGCTAGAGATAAAGATTTGGAGATCATTGGCATGTAAGTAGGTGGAGCCATAGAAAAAAAAAGCTATGAAAATTGTGCTGTAGTTAGAGATCTGATACCTTTAAGAATGTAAAAAGTATAACTCTTTGATTGAATTATTTGTCTACGAATTCTAATGAAATTCTAATAAGAAATGTTTGTGGAACTGGACGTTTTAACATTTCATATAATCTTAGCAAAGTTACTGAACTGAGACTTCAAATTCCGTGGCTTATAATTCTTGAAATAACTGTGAAGTTGTTGCCTACACATAATCAGTCTTTCTTACTTCATGTCTTTTACTTGCCAAAATAAAGAATTGCTTATGTTCTGCTTGCCAAGATAAATAAATTTACATTTGAAAGGTTGTTACATTTTTAATAACTATTTAATGTAAGTCATATGAACATTTATGTTTTTAAGCATCTAAAATTATTACATTGGTTTTTGTCACAGAACTACTAAATCTTATAATAACCAATAAAGTTGCATAGCTTTACTTTCAAATTAGATGATTCTTTTTTTTTTAATTACATGATTTTATTTTTGTTGCCCTTTATTCTGTGTACTTTTATAATCTCTCTTGAGAACCAAAATTAGTCAACTTGCATTGGAGATGTTTATAATATATAAAAATTAAGAAAAATTTAAATAAAAATTTTAATACTCAAACTCCTCTTTTAAAGAAGTAACACTGAGGGAGTTGGGCGGTAGCACAGCGGGTGAAGCGCAAGGACCGGTGTAAGGATTCTGGTTCGAGCCCCCAGTTCCCCACTTGTAGGGGAGTCACTTCACAGGTGGTGAAGCAGATCTGCAGGTGTCTGTCTTTCTCTCCCCCTCTCTGTCTTCCCCTCCTCTTTCCATTTCTCTCTGTCCTGACAACGATGACATCAATGACAACAATAATAATAACTACAACAGCAATAAAAAGGGCAACAAAAGGGAAAATAAATAAATTTTTTAAAAAAAATTTAAAAAGATGTAACACTTAAAATTAAACTGTGCAACTAACTCATTTATGGAGTTATTTTACCATTTGAGCAGGTAAATCTTATTCTAACATGTTTTCTAGTTTTAGTTTTATTCCAGTATCAAACCTATATCATTTTCCATTATTAACCTCCTGTCCTTTAGTACAGTGAAATGAGTTTATGCTTAAAAAATTAATGTTGGTAAAATATTTTTATTTGGTATTAATAGTTTGTTACAAGACTGTAATACTACAAGGTATAGTTCTACACCAAACCCACCACCGAAGTTCAGTATCCTCACCCTCCAACCTCTGAAAGATAACCACCATCAGTTCTCACAAGTCTTAAAAATAGTAGTTTGCTTGCTTCTGTTTATTTGGATTTTTTTTGACAAGTTTATGTAAATCACATTTTGAGATTCCACATCTGAGTCTATCTAGTAGTTGTCTTTCATCTCTTCCATCAGTCCCATTCATTTTGTCCCAAAGAACACAGTATCATCTTTTTTTAAAAAATGTTTTCCCTTTTTTATTTATTTGTGAATGATAAAGATTAGAGGGGAGAGAGGGAAAGAACTAGACATCACTCTGGTACATATGCTGCTGGGGATCAAACTCAGGACCTCATGCTTGAGAATCTAATGCTTTATCCACTGTGTTACCTTGAGGACCATAGTATCATTGTATTTTATAGCAGAGTAATATTCCATGAAATATATATCCCATATCTTCTTTAGCTAGTCTTCTGTTGATGGGCATATAAACTGTTTCTACTCTTTGGTTATTGTGAATAATGTAGCTATGAACATGGGAATGTATATATCTCTTCTAATTCATGTTTTAGTGTCCACTAGATAAATGCCCAAGAGTGGTATTGCTGCATTATCAAATAATTCCATTTTTATTTGTTTAAGGACTCTCCATATTGTCTTCCACAGAGGTCACACCAGTTTGCAGTCTGGTCAGCAGTGCAGCAGTGTTGCCTTTTCTCTATACCCTCTCCAAACATGTGTCATTTCCTAGGTTGTTGATGGAAGCCATTCATTCTCTCAAGTGTGAGAGGGTATCTCATTGTAGTTCTAATGTGCATTTATCTAATGATAATGAAGTGGAACATTTTTTCATGTGTCTGTGGGCCATGTGTACTGTCTGTTTAGTTCTTTGGCCTACTTCTTTATTTGGGTTATTTATGCTTCTTTCGCAGATTTGTACCAAGCCTGTTTAGATGTTTGATATCAGTCACTTGTCAGATGTGTGGTGTGCAAATAATCTTCTTCTATTTACTAGTGTGCCTGGTTATCCTTGTGTGTACTAGAGGTGTTCATAATATTCATGTATTATTCTTTGTATCTTCCCATATTTATTTGTAATTTCATTATTTATCTTAATGAGAGAGGTAAGGTACAGAGAGAAAGATACAAAGACTAGTGGGGGCCGGGTGGGTGGTGGCACACCTGGTTGAGTGCATGTTACAATGTGCAAGGATCCAAGATCAAGCGTTCAGTCCCCACCTGCAGGGGGAAAGCTTTTCAAGTGGTGAAGCAGGGCTTCAGAAGTCTCTCTGTCTCTTTCCCTCTCTATCTCCCCCTCCTCTCTGGATCTCTGGCTAAAAAAAGAAAATGTTTAAAAAAGTAAATTTAAAAAAGAGAGAGAGACTAGAACATTGCTCAGCTCTGGCTTGTGGTGGCGCTAGGGACTAAACCTCAGGCATGAAAGTCTTTTGCATAATCATTATGCTGTCTTCACAGCCCCCAAAATCAATGTTGTTAATAATTTGTCACTATCAGTAGAGGTGAATCGATTATAATTCTCAAACATTTACATTAGTATGTTATAGCAAGACATATGGATAAGAGGGCAGGTGGTGGCACACCTGGTAAAATGTATACATTATCATACACAGAGACCTGGGTTCTAGCCCCCAGCCCACCTCTGCTGGGGAAAAGCTTTGTGACAGGTGAAGCAGTACCATAGGTGTCTCTCTTCCATCCTCTCTATCTTCTTCCCTCTTGATTTCTGTCTCCATACAAAAATATAATCGTGGGAGCCGGGCGGTAGTTCAGTGGGTTAAGTGCACATGAAGTGTAAGGATCCGGGTTTGAGCCCCCCGCTCCCCACCCACAGGGGAGTCGCTTCACAGGCAGTGAAGCAGGTCTCCAGGTGTCTGTCTTTCTCTCCCCATCTTTGTCTTCCCCTCCTCTATCCATTTCTCTCTGTCCTGTCCAACAACAATGACATTAATAACAACAATAATTACTACAATAATAAATATATATATAATCGTAATTGTGTGTGTATGTGTGTGTGCTTTAAAAATCAATGTGTATTATCTGTGATCTTGGGAGAACTACTGTAGTTTCCAATGGAGGGAATGGGAACATGGAACGCTAGTGGTGGGAAAAGTGGGGAGTTTTACCCTGGTCTTAAAATTTTGTAAATCAATATTAAATCACTGAAAAAAGGAGAAGGGAAGGGTACAAACAAAAAAATTAATAGGCATAATCTGTTTGACTGACTAATTTAATTAAATGTTAGTGCTTGGTTTGAAAGAAATTATTTAGAAATACAAATTAGAGGGAGAATAAGACCAGGAAAGAAGAAATTAAAAGGAAGATTGCCAACAAAAACCAGTATTTGCAATTCATAAAAAGCTGAACATTTTCAGAGAAGACAAGAAGCCACAAAACAAACTAACCCAGTTAAATAGATTATATCCATTATTTATTTATTTATTTATTTATTTACCTCCAGGGTTATTGTTGGGGCTCAGCACCTGCACCATGAATCCACTGCTCCTGGAGGCCATTTTTCCCCCCTTTGTTGCCCTTGTTGTGGTTATTATTGTTATTGTTGATGTCATTCGTTGTTGGCTAGGACAGAGAGAAATGGAGAGAGGAGGGGAAGGCAGAGGGGGAGAGAAAGACACCTGCAGACCTGCTTCACCGCATGTGAAGCGACTCCCCTGTAGGTGGGAAGCCGGGGGGCTGGAACCGGGATCCTTACACCGGTCCTTGCCCGTTGTGCCACGTGCGCGTAACCCACTGCACTACCGCCGGAACTCGTTTGTTTGTTTTAACAAGCACTGCTCAGCTCTGGTTTATGGTGGTGTGGAGGACTGAACCTGGGTTCTTGGAGCATCAGGCATGAGAGTCTCTTTGCATAACCATTATGCTAGCTATTCTTGAATAAGACAGTTTGACTTTTTTTAATAGACAGAAAATTCTTAATAAAACATAGGTTGTTAATAGATATGAAGAAGACTAGGCTTCTGTATTTTTTAAATATCTTCTTTATTTTAATGAGAGATATACAGAAAATGATACAAAGAGAGGAGGGAATGAAACAAGAAGACCGCTCAGCTCTGGTTTACGGTGATGCTGGGGATTGAATCTGGCACACTGGAGCCTCTGGCATGAAAGTCTTTTATGTAACCATTATGCTATTTCCCCAGCCTAAGACAAGACTTCTTACTGGCAATAAGATTATAGACTAGTTTGGATTTTTTATTTCAATTTTATTTTGTTCTGTTTTTATTTGTTTTATTTTTTTAAGATTTTATTTATTCATTAATGAGTGATGTAGGAGGAGAGGGGAAAAAAAGAGAATCAGACATCATTCTGGTCCATGCACTGCAGGTGATCAAACCTGGAACCTCATGATTGAGAGTTCCATTTTTTATCTACTACACCACCTCTGAGACCATTTTTTCTATTTTTAAACACTTCTGTTTTCAATTGTTTAGAGTGTCGGGGGCCAGCCCCAGCAGGTTATTAGGGTGTCCTGATGGAGGAAGGGCGTCAGCAAAGAATGAGGAAGAATGAGAGACGGTTGAGTTGATGCTGAAACAAGCTCAAGCAGACATCTCTGTCATACTTCAGCAGAACTTTATTTTTATAGTCTCATAAGGCTTAGATCATTAAAACAAAAATCACCAAGGTATAGATTATTAAAACAAAAATCACCAAGGCTTTGGTCACTAATACATAAATCACCAAGGCTTTGATTATTAATACAAAAATCAACAAGTAAGAACAGCACAGGTAGGAAACACTTCCTGCTCTGTGGAACATTCACATTCCAGGGGCACTTTTCTCCCTAGAGATCACGTCACAGTTTCTATGTCGAACCGGTATCCTTATGCCGATCCTTGCGGTTTGCACCACAAATTTCAATTTTTATGGATGTCATATGCAAATATATTTTTCCAAGTTTTTTTTTTTTTTTTTTTTTTACCAGAGCACTGATCAGTTCTGGCTTATGGTGGTGCAAGAGGTCAAACTTGGGACTTCAGGACTTCAGAGCCTCAGGCAGAAGAGTTTCTTTGTATAACCATTATGCTATCTACCCCCACTCCAAGTTCTTTTCTTTTCATTTGTGATTACAACTCTTTTAAACTGCTATGTACCAAAAGCAGTTTGAATGTACTTTCACTGTCATGTTTGTCAGTTGTCAAGTGGTCAAGAATTAGTTGTTCTCAGACTAGGAACAACCAGATGCTTTTAGCAAGCCTTCAGGTGAGCTGCTAATTCTATTTCATGCCGTGGGGCATGCTTTTTTTTTTTTTTACTACGGATTTCATGGAATCTTATTATTTGGTCAGCCCACACAATTTTTAAAGTGACCAAACTGGTGGCATATTTTCTTCATAAAACTACTTTTAACATTTTTTTGCACTGTCATTCAATTAGTAATGCTGGAATTTTTTTTAAAAATAATTTTTTTTTCACAGTATTTTCAGTGCACTTTCTGCTTGCTATTCCAAAGTAAGACATAAGTAAAAGTTAGTTTAAAAAGAAAACATTGAAATGCGTGAATATAGAAATGAGAGTGAGATAAACTGAGGCCAGCTCAAAACAAGGGATTCATACAATTTGTAAAGACATCATGATTGCCATAGGCATTTTAATTACTAAAGGGGCCATATATATATACATATATATAGTTGTTGGGGCTCAGTGCCTGCACTACAAATCCACTTCTCCTGGCAGCCTGCTGGTGCTCACGTGAAATGCCTCCAACGGGGTGGGGGGAGCCTCTGACCCTCACTCACCAGCTCTAGTGGCTGCGTGAATTAGAAGGAGGCATTGGGAGATATTCTGGCACAAACATTTATTTGAAGGTGGGTACAGGTTTTCTCCTCCGCCTCCTCCTCCTCCTCCTCCTCCCCCCCCCCCTCCTCCTCCTCCTCCTCCCCCTCCTCCCCCTCTTCCCCCTCCCCCTCCTCCCCCTCCTCCCCCTCCCCCCTCCCCCTCTCCCTCCCCCTCCTCCTCCTCCTCCTCCTCGCGTTTGCCTTTCTTCCGTAGCCAGGCAACAGCGTCAGGTTGAGCCTGATGTAAAGTTTCGAGACCTCCTTTGAATCTGGAGAGGTGGCAGTCATTGACTATGTGGGTCATAGTCTGTCTGGAGCCGCAGGGGCAGTTCGGGTCGTCTCTGGCTCCCCAGCGATGGAACATAGCGGCGCACTGGCCATGGCCTGTTCGATAGCGATTGAGGAGGGTCCAATCATAACGTGCTAGGTCAAAGCCGGGTTGATGCCTGCAGGGGTCTGTGATGAGGTGTTTGTTCATTACCTCAGCTGACTGCCAACTCTGTTTCCAAGAGTCTGGAACAGAGAAGTTCAGTGTAGGCATAGGGGACCAGATTGGGTGACGAGACGTCAAGCGTTGGACAGGGTGGGCGAAGATATCCGCGTATATTGGCAGGTCCGGTCGAGCGTAGACGTGGGAAATGAACTTAGATGATGCCGCATCCCGACGAATATCTGGCGGGGCGATGTTGCTAAGAGCTGGCAGCCATGGAACCGGGGTGGAATGGATGGTTCCAGAAATTATCCTCATGGAGGAATATAATTTGGAATCGACCAAGTGGACATGGGGGCTACGGAACCATACTGGGGCACAGTATTCTGCAGTGGAATAGCATAATGCCAGAGATGATGATCGTAGTGTGGAAGCGCTCGCGCCCCATGAGGAGCTGGCCAGTCTTGCAATGATGTTATTCCTCGCGCCCACCTTTGCGGCAGTTTTTATGAGATGTTCGTGAAATGACAGAGTGCGATCGAGAGTAACACCAAGATAGACTGGCTGGGCTTTATGCCGGATTCTCGTACAGGCTTTTATACTGAGTTAAACAAAAAAACATTTTTCACATGTCAGAAATTACAGGTTTCTTAAAGGTCAGCTTGCCCCCATGGTAGGGAGTTGGTCTGACAAGAATTGATGAGATACATAAAAGTCAAGACAGTTAGTTTCCATGATGCAGGCAAGTTAATTATCCAAAGGTATCTGAGAGAAGCATAGGGGTTAAACTAGTAAGGTGAGGTAGAGGAGAAGAAAAACAAAGCTTGATGTCACAGATATCAAAGGGCACAAGGAAATAGAATATGGGGTCTTGCTGCCTGGTACTGGCAGGGGTGTATGATAGAGTATATTCTCCTATATGATCAAAAGATGAAGTTATCTGATGAGTGAACCCTCAAGCAGGCAGCCATTTGGCCTGCTAGCAGGGTGACTAAGTATGAGAGGCTTGTAGGCTTTCTGTGAGCTTGAGAAACTAACAAGGAGAAACTGAGTCTGGGAGACTTTTCCCTCTGGCTCATCTCTGTAAGGAGAGAGACAAGTATGGTGTCTTTTCAGACCTCCATCCAAGGATGGGAGAGCTCCCCTACGCTCTACCAAGCTTTCACATAGTCCCTCAGCGGCCATCTTTTTTCCATTGTTGTTGTTGTTTTTGCTGTTGCTATTGTTGGATAAGACAAAGAGAAATTGAGAAGGGTGGAGAAGAGAGGGAGAAAGACACTTGCAGACCTGCTTTGCTACTTGCCAAGCAACCCCCTGAAGGTAGGGAGCCAGGGGCTCCAACCAGGATTGTTGCACTGGTTCTTGTGCTTCAAACTATGTGCGGCTAAAGGAAATGTTTTTAAAAATCTTCTTCATAAATACAAAAAAAAACAAGTGTTAGAGAATATTTTAGCTTCAAGATTAATTTATTTGTTCATAGACCTATCGCTAATTCTAAAAATATTGGCTATGACAAGAGATGGGTTTTGTTGAATAAAAAAATTAGATACTTCTTAATGAAAAGTGGACAATGAATTGATATGATTCTTTTGACTAATTCTTTAATATAAGTATATGGATTTAAAATATTCAACTTAATATTGCTAACAACTAAATCACACCTGTCTAAAATGAATGTGAGCAAAAAGCTTTAATTTAAATTCTGAATAAGTTAAGATAGTTTTTCATATTACCTCAGGCATAGCAAATTTTAATATGTAAGGGGGAAAAATAAAATCAGGATCAGAAAGTATTTATATATATTATTTAATTTAATCAGTCAAGCTGATGAGTGGAAATTGTTATTGTCCTTATTTTACAGTTGAGGAAAGACATGCAAAAATGTCTCACTTTATTTGAAACTATACGTAATGTGCATATCTTTTAAAAACAGAAATAAAATGATAACCTTTTAAAACAAGAAAATTATACTGTCTTTGGAATTAACTATTTGTAACCAATCTAAACCATTGCATTTGTAAAACTTTTTCTACATGGATGATATATTATTTTAAAAAATTAAGTTCTAGTACTTGATTAAGCAAGTTGCTTAAATCTCAGAGCTTTCTCTTATAAAGTTATCCTTGCCCTATTAAGTATTGTTGAGAGCTTTAAGGTAGCATATACCTGTAAGGAATGATTTCCTTTTTATTTATTTATTGTACTATTTTTTTATTGGGGAATTAATGTTTTACATTCAACAGTAAGTACAATAGTTTGTACATGCATAACATTCCCCAGATTCCCATATAACAATACAACCCCCACTAGGTCCTCTGATTCCTTCTTAGATGTGTAAGGAATGATTTCCTTTTTAGAAAAAAAAATATTTTTAAAATGTAACTAGAATATTATAATTAGATGTTTCCTAGGTAACACATGACATTCACAATCAAAAATAAAAACAAAACTAAAAAAAAGTTAAACTATAATAGAATATGGTATCAAGTCTCATTCTTTATTTTTTTGTTTCTTGGGTGGAGGGAGTAATGGATTACAGTACGATTGTTGATATGTAGGTATAATTACTCCCTATGATATGTGTTTGCAAAACACTCTTACCCCCACCTTGGGTTTTTTTTCCACCTAACTTGTGACCTGACAGTTTCTTTCCTGGGAGTATATCCACAGGAAGCAAGTACACCCATCCAAAGAGAGCTATGCACACCAATATTCATATCAGACCATTTGTAATAGCCCAGACTTGCAACCAACCCAGACACTAAACAACAGATAAATGGTTAAGAATGCTATGGTAGGGGGGCTGGGCAGTTGCGCAGTGGGCTAAATGCACTGACCTGAAGCAAAAAGACTGGTAGAAGGATCCCGGTTCTAGTCCCCGGCTCCCCCACAAGCAGTGAAGTAGGTATGCAGGTGCCTTCCTCTCCTCTCTCGATTTCTCACTGTCTTATCCAACAGTAATAACAACAACAACAACAATGATAAACAGTGCCGGTGGCCTCCAGAAGCAGTAGATTTGTACTGCAGGCACCGAGCCCTAGTGATAACCCTGGGAGCAAAAAAAAAAAAAGAATGCTGTGGTATACATGCGTGGTGCAACTGTTAAAAATGATGAAGTCATCCCCTTTGATGGAATTTGATGGAATCATGTTAAGTAAAATAAGCCAAGATGAGAAAGACGAATACCAGATAATCTCACTCACTGGGAGAACTTAAGAAATAAGGACAGAAATGGAAAACACAGAGTACCACAATAATATATTAGCACAATGGTCTTGCTACATTTAAAACTCAGTACATTCTAAGAAACTGCTATATTGATAGAAATGGTGTTTGCTAAACAATATATTTATTCCAGTGATGTGTTTTGTATTACCATCTTTAATGCCAGTATCTTATAGATATCTATAGAATAAAATTTTTTCTTATTTTTTAATATTTTAAATTTATTTATTATTGGTTAGGGACAGAGAGAAATTGAGAGGGGAGAAAGAGAGAGGAAGAGAGACAGACACCTGCAGACTTGCATCACCACTTGTGAATCTTTCTCCCTGCAGGTAGGGGCCAGGGGCTTGGACCTGAGTTCTTGTACACTTTATAGGATAAGATTTTAATATTAGATGATAAATAAGAAAAAGACTTTATTTTGTTCACTGTTACATCTCCATTGCCTGAAACATTATTTGTAACATAAATATTTGTTGCAAGAATGAGTGAAATGCTTTGATAGTTGGAGAAAGAGATGTTAAGAACAGCTGTAATATATAATATACAATGCATTAAAATGTTAAACATAGAAAGTCGGGCGTAGCAGCAGGTTAAGCGCACGTGGCGCAAAGCGCAAGGACCAGCATAAGGGTCCCAGTTCAAGCCCCCGGCTCCCTACCTACAGGGGAATCGCTTCATAGGCAGTGAAGCAGGTCTGTAGGTGTCTCTCTTTCTCTCCCCCTCTCTGTCTTCCCCTCCTCTCTCCATTTCTCTGTCCTATCCAACAACGACATCAATAACAACAACTACAACAACAATGAAAAACTACAAGGGTAACAAAAGGGAAAATAAATATATTTTTAAAATGTTAAACATAGCTATTGATATTAGTACTCTGAAATTTCTTTGACTCACATACATTTGACAGATTTATCATTTCTTCTTATTTGCTTCACTTAGGGCCGTGTTGCTTTAACACTCGAGAAAGAGGAATTTGCCCATGAACATAAAGAAATGAAGAACCTGGAAGATATTGTTCAAAAAATAAAACCAACTGCCCTTATAGGTAAATTTCTGTTCCTTTGCTCTCATAAACCTTATCCCCATCTCATTCTGGCCTGATCACTGTCATTTAGCTATTTGGAGTTCTTGCCTTGTGAGTGCACTAACAAAATTACACATTCACAGAAGCAACAGTATCATCCCATATTACGCCACAGATCAGCGAATTTAATGTGTTTTCTTAATTCTACTGATGTATGAAGTGTGTGCCATTGGTGCAATAGTAGTGTTAAATGCAGCTAAAACCAGCTCTACATTTTAATAAACTTGCTTATTGACACAAATAACATTCAGTGGCCAATATATTTCAATGGCATGTTGCATTAGCATTTATTAATGCTAGTTTCTCACAGATGTGTATTGTATTGTGTGGGATCCCCTCTCCTACTTCTGTCAGACTCTCATTTCCAATACCCTGTACTCTTGCTCCAGAATGGTGGTATTTCTCAAACATGAGTGTTTTTGACCTTAAGAAAGTATTTGCCGGGAGTCGGGTGGTAGTGCATTAGGTTAAGCACACGTGGCACAAAGCGCAAGGATCCTGGTTCGAGCCCCTGGCTCCCCACCTGCAGGGGAGTCACTTCACAGGCGGTGAAGCAGATCTACAGGTGTCTGTCTTTCTTTCCCTCTCCCTGTCTTCCCCTCCACTCTCCATTTCTCTCTGTCCTGTCCAACAACAATGACTTCAATAACAACAACAATAACTACAACAACAATAAAAAACAACAAGGGCAACAAAAGGGAAAAGAAGTAAATATTGAAAAAATAAAATAAAGTATTTGCCATTGTCTGGAAATGTTTTTGGTTTTCACAACTGGGGGATGGGTTAGCAGGGGGTGGGGGCTAGTAAAGAAGTCAGGGCTTCTGACATCTAGTGCATGGAGATGAGAGGTGCTGATGCATGGAAAAACTTAGACCCCACTCAAAAAAAAGGCCCAAGGACCGGCTGGTGTAAAGATCCCATTTGAGCCCCGGCTCCCCACCTGCAGGGGAGTCGCTTCAAAAGTGGTGAAGCAGGTCTGCAGGTGTCTGTCATTCTCTTCCCCTCTCTGTCTTCCCCTCCTCTCTCCATTTCTCTCTGTCCTATCCAACAATGACAACATCAATAATAACAACTACAGCAATAAAACAACAAGGGCAACAAAAAAGAATAAATAAATAAATATTTAAAAAGAAAGAAAGGGAGGAAGGAAGGAAGAAAGAATTGTCCAGCCCAACAATTAGTAGTTCTGAGGTTGAGAGTAGGACTAGATTGAGGACTTAACATAATGGTTATACAAACACTCTAATGCTTGAGGCTTCATGGTCCTAGGTTCAGTCCCAGATATCACTGTAAACCAGAGAATGAAGTGACCTGGTGAAAAAAATTATATTCCTGCTGGTGCTTAACACAGTAATTTATATAAAGTTAGATGTTTGCTGTGTCAAATGAACCATAGCTAAAAGGAAATTATGAACCATTGTCCATTTTTTTGTATCTGTGTAATGCCAGGTCTTCCCATATAGGTCACTCCACTCCTATAAGTTTATATGAAACACATGATAATAATAGCAGTGACAACCTTATCAAAAGGCAAATATTCCATGACTACTCTAGTAAGCCTTCAATGTTGTTTTTTGTTTGTTTTGTTTTTTTTTAATTTATTTCTTTATTGGGGAATTAATGTTTTACATTCAACAATAAATACAATAGTTTGTACATGCATAACATTCCCCAGTTTCCCATTTAACAGTACAACCCCCACTATGTCATTTATCGTCCTTCATGGACCTGTATTCTCCCCACTCACCCACCCACCCCAGAGTCTTACTTGGGGGCAATATGCCAATTCCATTTCAGGTTCTACTTGTGTTTTCTTTTCTGGTCTTGTTTTTCAACTTCTGCCTGAGAGTGAGATCATCCCATATTCATCCTTCTGTTTCTGACTTATTTCACTCAACATGATTTTTTCAAGGTCCATCCAAGATTGGCTGAAAACGGTGAAGTCACCATTTTTTACAGCTGAGTAGTATTCCATTGTGTATATATACCACAACTTGCTCAGCCACTCATCTGTTGTTGGACACCTGGGTTGCTTCCAGGTTTTGGCTATTACAAATTGTGCTGCCAAGAACATATGTGTACACAGATCTTTTTGGATGGATGTGTTGAGTTCCTTAGGATATATCCCCAGGAGAGGGATTGCAGGGTCATAGGGTATTCATTTCCATTTTTCTAATTGTTTTATTCATCTGTTTAAATCTTGTCAGTGTGTAATATTTCCATTTTAAAATTGAGTAAGATGACTGTCTTAAGTGTTAGTAGTGATTTGTAAAGCATAATAATAGCCTGAAAAACTGAAATATCTTATAGAATTGTTTGTTAAGAGACAGTATATTTGGAACACATTTTAATTTCCTGGTAAGAATATATATCATCAAAATTTGTAGTTATTAACTTAATATATTATGAGTCAAATGTTCTGCTTTTTTATTTTAGAAGAAAGCATAAAGAGGAATTTATTAACTTCACGTATGCCTCTTGTACACATTGGAGAGACCTAAAAACGTTTGTTAACTCATTACATGGTCTTAGAAATCATTTTTTAAAATG
The DNA here is from genome assembly GCF_950295315.1 of Erinaceus europaeus. Taxonomy (NCBI): domain Eukaryota; kingdom Metazoa; phylum Chordata; class Mammalia; order Eulipotyphla; family Erinaceidae; genus Erinaceus; species Erinaceus europaeus. The sequence continues at coordinate 26,174,981 of NC_080174.1, read as the reverse complement.
TTATCTTAAAAAAGAAGGGCACGGGGGTCGGGCGGTGGCGCAGTGGGTTAAGCGCATGTGGCGCAAAGCGCAGGGACCGGTGTAAGGATCCCGGTTCGAGCCCCCGGCTCCCCACCTGCAGGGGAGTCGCTTCACAGGCGGTGAAGCAGGTCTGCAGGTGTCTATCTTTCTCTCCCCTTCTCTGTCTTTCCCTCCTCTCTCCATTTCTCTCTGTCCTATCCAACAACGAATTGCATCAACAAGGGCAATAATAATAACCACAACGAAGCTACAACAAGGGCAACAAAAGGGGGGGGGGAGAATGGCCTCCAGGAGCGGTGGATTCATGGTGTAGGCACCGAGCCCAGCAATAACCCTGGAGGAGGCAAAAAAAAAAAAAAAAGGGCACTTAGAAGTAATAATAGGTATAGGTGTGACTTATAGAGGAAGTGAAGGTAGCACCATAGAAGTGAATTAAAATGGGCATATATAGACACAGATATAAAGATAGATAGGTAGATCCAGATATAGATAGAAGATAGACAGACAGACAGACATAAATATGTAGTAATTTAGCCTGGGAGAAATCTTGCAGTTTCTGCTGTTAGGGAATGGGGATAACACCACTCTGGTGGTTAGAATAGTGTGTAATAACACTATTATCTTATGATTTTGTAAGTCAATATTAAATCTCTAATAACTATGAAAAATAAATAAAACAGTTTATTCTGTAGAGACAGAAAGGTAAGGTAAACAAAAATGCCAAAGAACAGAGATCTCTTTTAATTTTCATATACTCTGTTTTCTTTTAAGCTGCTTATAGATATGTAACCTAAGTCTGATGATGTTAACAGTATTATCTCTTTTTTGCCACTTAATGCAAATACTCGATGTTATGCTTTTTAGAAAATGACCTGATATATCTCGGTGTTGGGGGAGGAGGGTCATATGCTTCTTACGGTAATTAATTAGTGGTAGTCCAATTCACTGGTTTCTCGTTTCTACACCAGGAGTTGCTGCAATTGGTGGTGCATTTACAGAAAAAATTCTCAAAGATATGGCTGCCTTCAATGAACGGCCTATTGTTTTTGCTTTGAGTAATCCAACTAGCAAAGCAGAGTGTACTGCAGAACAATGCTATACACTAACCCAGGTAAGGCAGAAATATAACTGGTATTTTAATAAAATTTTTGATTCATTATAGGAAATCCAAGGATATCCAAGATGCTCACCAATTAGTCTTTTATTTATTTATTTATTTATAAAATGGAAACACTGACAAAAAATATAGGATAAGAGGGTACAGTTCCCACCATCAGAACTCCATATTCCATCCCCTCCCCTGATAGCTTTCCTATTTTTTAACCCTCTGGGAGTAGACCCAGGGTCACCATGGGGTGCAGAAGGTGGAAGGTCTGGCTTCTGTAATTGCTTCCCCACTGAACATGGGTGTTGACAGGTCGATCCATACTCCCAGCCTGTCTCTATCTTTCCCTAGTGGGGCAGGAATCTGAGGAAGTGGAGCTCCAGGACACATTGGTGTGGCCATCTGTCCGGGGAAGTCCGGTTGACATTATGGTACCATCTGGAACCTGGTGGCCCAGGCAAGACTGAGGCCTCACCACTTAATCTTTTTAAAAGTATATAATTAAGATTGAAAGGTTGAGGCCGGGGCGGTAGCACAGTGGGTTAAGCTCACACCGTGCAAAGTACAAGGACCCGCTCAAGGATCCCCATTCAAGCCCTCCGGCCCCACCTGCAGGGAGTGGCTTCACAAGTGGTGAAGCAGGTCTGCAGGTGTCTTTCTCTCCCCCTCTGACTTCCCCTCCTCTCTTGATTGCTCTCTGTCCTATCCAACAACAGCAATAACAACAACAACAATTATGATACAACGATAAACAACTAGGGCAACAAAAGGAAAAAAAAAGCCTCCAAGAGCAGTGGATTCATAGTGCAGGCACTGAGCCCCAGCAATTACCTTGGAGGCAAAAAAAAAAAAAAAAAAGATTTAAAGGTGGTTGGTAAGATAACTCAACTTGGGTAGTGCCCCTGCTTTGCCATCCGTGTGACCCAGGTTCAAGCACAAGTCCTACACACTGGGAGAAGCTTTAGTGCTGTGGTGTGTCTCTCTCTGTGTCTCTGTCACTCTCTAAAGTGAAGCACAGGTGACAACAACAAAATATATAAAAAGAGAGACAAGTTAAGGTCTCTCTGACCTAAGAACAAGTCAGAAGGATAAGAGCTATTTTTTTTCCTAAAACTTTGTAATCTGAAATCTTTTTTCAACAAAACAAATTTAAATTTTTAATGTTTCATTTATAATTTTTGTCAAATGATGTAGAGGCATCTAAGAGTTAAATATAAATTGAAAAGCTTGATACTAAATGCTCATTAAAATAGCTTTGAACATGGGAAGCATGTAGTATGAAAAACCACAATCTTATTTTTGCTTTGGTAAATCCTAGGTTAGAATTTTGATGCAGTGGGTGGAGCCCTGGGCAGCTATTTTGATGTACAGCCAGGTCAGGATCTGAGTCCTCAAGCTTTGTATTTTACTGCTTTCAAAAAAAATGACTTATTTTTATATTTTGTACTAGCATATATTTCACTGATATGTTGAGGAAAGACTTGCAAATGTTTTTTTTAACAAAATATAAGTTCAGTCACATACATCAAATGCTTTTATTTTGGAAAGAAACCCAGAATGACTTAGAAAAGGTAGACTTGGCACAAAGTTAAGTCACTGCACAAGTCAGATGCTGGTAGATCGTTTTATTCAATATCATATCTTTATGTGCTCTTTACTTCTATAAATGAGGTTTTGGCAAAGAGATGTCCCACTGTACTTTTTTTTTTCATTTGTAATTGCATTGACCTCGTCAATAATTTTTAGTTTCCAAATATATATATATATATATATATATACATATATATATATGTCACTGGATTGGGGAGATATAATTTTTATGCAAAATGATTTTCATTCCTGGGGCCCTGAGTTCCCTGGTTCAAGTCCCAGCACCACCATATGCCAGAGCTGATCAGTGCTCTGGCAAAATTAAAACAGAATAAGACAAATTGAAAAAAAAATAGCATAAGACATGTTTCATCACTTTGAGTCAATAGAATGAAGAGAGACACCAAACAATAGAGATTTCTCTAAAGGCATAGCACCTCCAGCATGGTGCCAGTGTTTAGAACCCGGACAATATGCATGACAAGACATCATCCTGCCTGTTCACTGGCCCATAATTTTATTTATTTATTTAGTCAAGCTCCTGATCCCCACCTTGAGGGAGGAGGTATCAGTGAATCAAGGATATAGATGTCTGTCTTCCTCCCTCTTTCTCCTTCCCTCCCTCTTTATTTTCTCGGTCTCTATTGTGTGTGTGTGTGTGTGTGTGTGTGTGTGTGTGTGTGTGTGTGTGTGGTTATACTTGTGTTCTTTCTTTTTTTATTAGAGATTTAATATTGATTTACAAAATTACAAGATAACAAGGTCTAATTCCACACCATTCCCAACACCAAAGTTGTGTGCCCTTATTCCTTGCAAACTGCAGGAGTTCTCCCAAGATCACAGATGTGGGTTGACTATTATTTCTATAACTGCCTATATTTACATATACTTGTCCCCCTTTTTTTTTTCCCTGTGGTCCTGCCTCTTCTTTCTTTCTTTCTTTCTTTCTTTCTTTCTTTCTTTCTTTCTTTCTCTCTTTCTCTCTTTCTCTCTTTGTTAATTTTACTTGTAAAAAGGAAACACTGACAAAACCATCCTGCATCCTCCACTCAGCTTTTCAACGCCCATGTTCAGCAGGGAAGCAGTTACAGAAGCCAGAATTTCCACCTTCTGCATCCCACAATGACCTTGGATCCATACTGCCAGAGAGTTAAAGAATAGGAAAGCTATCAAGGAAGGGGATGGGATACAGAGTTCTGGTGGTGGGAACTGTGTGGAGTTGTACCCCTCTTATCTCTGTCTCTATTTTAAAAGCAAACAAGCCAGTGGAAGAACTAGATTCATTGTGCAGGCATCAAACCCCAGCAGATACCCTGGTGGTAGAAAAAAAAAAAAAGATCTATTTTATGAACTAGAAAATAAGAGAAAGAGTGACAAGGAAAGAGAAGGACCAAATGCACTGTGCTGTCATCAGTGGGGCTGTGGATCTACACCAGCTCTCTGACCACAATGATTTTTTTAAGCCATTATTTCATCTCTAGATAAGGAAAGTTCCTTCAATAGATTTTAAATCCTGAAATGATATTGAATCTAAAACCTCTGAACAATAAAATAATTTTAGTGTAGTGCAATATATACATATATATATGTATAGTAGGCACATAATAAATGACTGCTTTAGTAATTATTTTGTTCTGTTGTATTTCAGTTTGCCTCAGGGGTTTATAGACTCACCTATATTAGACCATTAAAATTGGCCAAATTTACATAATTGTGCTTTTAAGTCCGAGTAACTCTAATTCACATAGCTGAGACTCATTCTGATAATCTTGCTTAATGTTCCGTGTTGTTATGCATAACACTGATTGTCTTCTTGAGGCTGAAATTTTTCAGACGGGCTCAGCCAAAGGGTGGTCTGTCACTGGATATGAATCTGCAACTGTTGCAACCACCTGTGAATAATCATCAGGGAAGAATGAGAATACGAATTAGTAAGCCATTAAAATTAGTCAGTTTGCCAAACTAAGTGTGGAAGCATTTCCTCCTCACATTAACAGTTCATATATATTTAGACTGTTGAGCTGTCATTCACTTAATGTAATTCCATGTTAGCATAAAGTGATGATGATGATGACAGAATAGTGAGCAAGAAAAATGAGAGTAAAATGTAATGTAGCAGGTCTCTCCTCACATGTAACTTTTAAGTACACATATATAACAATATTTATCAAATAATAATTTAGTTACACCACAAAGGGGTTTCTGTGAGTGAGAATCAGGACTGTATCTCACTTGCATAGTGTGCTGCTTTGGCATGTACACCACCCAGGTTCAAGCCTGGTGCTGACCTATTTGATGGAAACTTTGGTGTGTCTCTGTTTCTATCTCTGTCTCTATCACTACCTCTATCTCTCCCTCTCTGTCTCTAAAGGAAAAAAAAAATTTTAAAGAATTTTATTTAAGGGAGTTGGGCAGTAGCGCAGCGGGTTAAGTGCATGTGGCGCAAAGCATAAGGACCAGTGTAAGGATCCCGGTTCGAGCCCCTGGCTCCCCACCTGCAGGGGAGTCCCTTCACAAGTGGTGAAGCAGGTCTGCAGGTGTCTCTCTTTCTCTCCTGCTCTCTGACTTCCCCTCCTCTCTCCATTTCTCTCTGTCCTACGCAACAATGAAAAACAGAATGAAGAAAAAAAAGAGCTGCCTGTAATATAACATTCTATCTGCTAAACAAAGTTGAAAGTGCCAGACTTAACTGAAAAAGAAACTTAATTTTATTTTTTTTAATTTATTTTTATATTACAGAATTACATGTCGACAGGGGTTTGAATCCACACCGTTGCCACCATTCCCACCACCAGAGTTCTGAATCTTCACTCTCCCCACTGCAATCCACCACAGCTCCCTCAATGTTATAGACATGGGCTAACCATCTTCTCTACAACTCTTTGTCCACATTTATACATAGGTGCCCCTTCTGTTTCTGATTCAATCCTCTGTTCCCCTCTAAGCCACTCATGACACCATAACTACCTCCATATGTCCCTCTCCTTTTCCTTCTCTCTCTCTCGGTGCTGATAGGTCTGGAGTGCAGAGTCCTCTTCATCCTATTATTTCTCCCCTGCTGGGAGTATGAATCAAGGTTGTTTATGGGGAGCAGAAGGTAGGAGTTCTGGCTTCTGTAATTGCTTCTCCACTGAGCCTGGGCATTGACAGCTCAATCCATACCCCCAGCCTGTGAAACTTTTTTTTTATACAAAACATGAAATGGTCCTATGACACCTAGATGAGATTCTGTATTTTCTTCCTTATCTGTTTTCATATTTTTATATGCAAATAAACACTTAATAAGCTATAAAACATTGCCTTTATATAAAAAGGTACATTATGACTTTGTGTGTGTGTGTCTAGGGTTATTGCTGGGGCTCAGTGCCTGCACTACAAATCCACTGCTCCTGGAGGCTATTTTTTCCCTTTTATTGTCCTTGTTGTTTATCAATGCTATTGTTATTGTTGTTGTTGTTGTTATTGCTGTCACTGTTGTTGGATAGGACAGAGAGAAATGGAGAGAGGAGGGGAAGGCAGAGACGGGGAGAAAAAGATAGACACCTGCAGATGTGCTTCACCACTTGTTAATCGATCCCCCTGAAGGTGGGGGGAGCTTGAACCGGGATCCTTAGGCCAGTCTTTGCACTTCACACCATGTGTGCTTACTTCACTGTGCCACCACCCCACACCCATGACATGTTTTTTCAAATGAGTTTCAGTAGTAGTAAGATCATACTGAACCTAGCCTGAATTCTCTCAACTAAATCTCTAGTCTCACCCTCACATATCAGCCACTGCTTCTCATTTGTCTAGTAGTACGGAGTGTAGTACTCCATGGACCCTAAGTTAATGCTATTGTAAATAAAGTTCCTTAAAAACACTAGGGCACTCACCAATGTGTCCCGAAGTCTCACCTCTCCAGAGTCCTACCCCATTAGGGAAAGATAGAAACAGGCTGAAGATATGGATTGGCCTGCCAGCACCCATGTCCAGCAGAGAAGCAATTACAGAAGCCAGACACTCCACCTTCTGCGCTCCAAAAAAAATAATTTGGTCCATATTCCCAGAAGGATAAAGAACAGGGAAATTTCCAATGGCGGAGATGGGACACTGAACTGTAGTGGTGGGAACTGTGTGGAGTTGAACCCCTGTTATCTTATAGTGTTGTTAATCATTATTAAACTACTATTAAAAATTAAAAAGAAAGCATTAAGGCAAAGTATTACCAAGAAAAAGGTAAAATAATTCTGATAATTATTGATAATTTAATCTTACCTTTAGTCGCTAATCTTCCTTACACTAAATTAATTTGTTTTCAACGTGATTTGTCATATAGTTCTTTGCAAAATAAAAATTTGTGTCTCAAAATGTCTTGGAATTCTTGAATCTTGTCTTGAAATGTGCTGATGCCTAAACCCTAAAATGTCATCCTTTCTTACATTCTAATATTAACCTATCATTTTAATCTTTAGAAATGTGTAATTAGAAGCCAATACAGAAATTGGTGATAGCCCCCCACAGGGGGAAAGCTTCATGAGTGGAGAAACAGTGCTGCAACTGTCTGTCTCTCACCCTCCCTGTCACCCCCTTCCCTATTAATTTCTGGCTGTTTCTATCAATAAATAAATATAATAAAATAATAATAATGAAGAAATAGTCCTATGTGTTGGCCCACTGCAGAAAATAAAGTGGTAGATTTGGGATTTCCTATGTCTTGCACACTTCTAGGACTAAAGTAACAACAACAAAATCACCCAGTCCAGAACTTACTGCCAGTACCATCAAGACTTGCCTAGAGTTTAGGTGTTCATAAAAAAGTTAATTTTTGGGAGTCGGGCGGTGGCGCAGTGGGTTAAGCGCAGGTGGCGCAAAGTGCAGGGACCGGCGTAAGGCTCCCGGTTCGAGCCCCCGGCTCCCCACCTGCAGGGGAGTCACTTCACGGGCGGTGAAGCAGGTCTGCAGGTGTCTATCTTTCTCTCCCCTCTCTCTCTGTCTTCCCCTCCTCTCTCCATTTCTCTCTGTCCTATCCAACAACAAAGCAACGTCAACAATGGCAATAATAACCGCAATGAGGCTGCAACAACTAGGGCAACAAAAGGGGAAAAAAGGCCTCTAGGAGCGGTGGATTCATGGTGCAGGCACTGAGCCCAGCAATAACCCTGGAGGAAAAAAAAAAGTTAATTTTTAAATACATAACACTTTATAAACTTGTTTTGCTATCATATATTTGTTTTAAAATATCCTGTCTTTTAAAAAAATCAGTTGTGTGTCTGTGTTACAGGGACGTGCAATTTTTGCCAGTGGCAGTCCTTTTGATCCAGTCACTCTTCCAAATGGACAAACACTATATCCTGGCCAAGGCAACAATTCCTATGTGTTTCCTGGAGTTGCTCTTGGTGTTGTGGCGTGTGGATTGAGACATATCACGGATAAGATTTTCCTCATTACTGCTGAGGTACTGTAAAATACTCTTCAGTTCACCCAAACAGAGCAGGCCTGGGAGATAGCTTAATGGTTATGTTAGAGGTTTTCATATTGGAGGCTTTCAAGTTCCAGGTTCAGTCTCTGATACCACCAAAAGCCAGAACTGAGCAACACTATAATAAAAAAAAAAAGTAATTAATTTAATTAAGTACCACGTGTGTTCGTTGTAGGGTAGCTAATTGTTTTTGTTTACCTGATATTTCAGTTCACTCACTCTCTAGAAAGTAGAAAGTCTGAAGAAGAATCTTTTTCAGGAAAAATAATAGAAATAAAATCTTTTCCAGTGAAAATTAAGTGGTGCTAAGAATTTCATACTGTGTCTCTAGTAAAAGATTATTCAGTAATGGGCCAATAGAAAAAGAAAATGCGGGAGTCGGGTGGTAACACAGCGGGTTAAGCACAGGTGGCGCAAAGCACAAGGACCGATGGAAGGATCCCGGTTCGAGCCCCCGGCTCCCTACCTGCAAGGGAGTCACTTCACAGGCGGTAGGTGGATAGGTGTCTATCTTTCTCTCTCCTTCTCTGTCTTCCCCTCCTCTCTCCAGTTCTCTCTGTCCTATCCAACATGGAGGACATCAACAACAATAATAACTACAACAATAAAACAACAAGGGCAACAAAAGGGAATAAGTAAGTAAATAAATATTTAAAAGAAAAAGAAAATGCTCTGATTTCTTAAGAGGAGCCTTTTGAAGTCTTTATATTTCTAAGTAAATCCTATGATAAGGCAGTTAAACATACTATTTCCAAGTCATTTAGTAAAGAGGTTAATATTTCACCATTGAGAATCTTTGTGAAAGATGAATTTTCAAAGGTTTAAAATGAAGTCTGATTTCATATAAAGAGAAAATGTTTATCATTCTGGTTTCAGTACAGAAAACAGAAATCATTCTAAGCGGAAGTGAAATTTAAACAGGAAACTGGCTTGTGTAAAATAATTTAAAAATCAGGAATATCTAGTGTGAGCCTTCAGGAAAGAGATTCAGGACATCATAGAGCAGACTCATTTAGGAAGCTCTAACCGTTGTTTAGAAATGTGAAGATCTGGAATTTTACCCCACTTACAAGTTAACAAGTTATCTTGCCACAGTTTCACAGATGCTAACAAAAAGACAAACAAACATAAAAGTGTCACAAATTTTCTACAATGTGAAGAACTTGCTTTCTTCTGGGATAAGACAAGTTCTGGTACCTACCTGTCTCCCTACTGAGCCTCAGGGAGAAGTTATAAAAAATGGGCCGTATATTTGTAAAATCATGAAGTTTTGATAACTAGAATATTCATCTGGTTGATGTCATGTTTGAAAAGGCTGCAACTAAAAAGTGAGAAACTTTGAGTTAACTTCTTCCAAACAAAAATTTTGTGTAATATCCAAATATTTTCATCATGTAAACATACCATTCTTTCCATTGTAAAAAGGAAGTCTGAGTATAGACAAAGAATCTTATGTTACTTATGTGAAGTAAAGAAGTGAGGTCCTATTGTTTGGTGCCTGAAATCATTCTTTGGGAATAGTTGTCTGTAGTTACAATGTTCTATGCCCTTTTCTTTTTCTGCACTACATTAAGAGTAACAACCGATATCTCTCAGTTTCTTTAATTCATTAAAAAAAAAAAGTCTTGTTGAACAAAAGCAGATATCTAATTACTAAAAGAGCTTCTTAAAGTTGTTTCTTCAATAAGGAAAATGAACCCGTCTTTTGTAGCAGACACACAAAAAAGAGGCATTTGAGGAGCCAGGGTTTACAGGGAAGACCTAGCTCACAGTAGCTGGTGTTTTTCCTAAATAACTCCAGCACCCTCTAGTGACAGATTTCATAAAAGAGAGTGGCCTAGGAACAAACTTCACATGCAATCCACATCTTGGAGACAAAGCCTAGCTTCCTAGCCTCTCCCCCACTCCTTTTAAAGTACCTCCTTTGAGTCTTTTCTACCTTGTCCCACCTCTTTCTGCCCAGGGGACAGTAGAGATGGTCACCACAGACAACGGCAACAGGAGGAACCTTTGATTCACATAGTCACTAGATAACTACTATAAATTGTCAAATGAGAAAAGAGATATTATTTGAAAGTAGCTGCAGCATAGTTGTGGAGACGTCAGTCAATGTCCTATCAAATGCAGAAAGCAATTACTGAATGAATGAGCCAATAGACAAGAAGACGATCATTACTCATGTTTGCTCTCTCTCTCCCCCTTGGGATCACTCCTTAATATTTTTGTGATTTGGTTCCTAACAGCACCCTCCACCCAGCAACCCCCATCATTTATTTACAACTTTCCCACCTAGGGGGTCTATAGGGACAGCAGAGAGACACACTAATTTTTCTTACCCACTTTAAACAATACTATGTGACATTCTGTAGAAGTAACAAAAATGTTGGCTATCAACAATATGCCAGTGGTAATTAGAATATGCATAATCTCAAATAAGATAAGATGGTTGTGGGAGCCAGGCGGTGGTCCACCTGGTTGGGCACACAGGTTACCATGCCAGAGGACCTAGGTTCCAGCTCTGGCTCTTACTCTGGTAGGGGATGGGGGTGGTGGAGCTTCAGGAACTGTGAGGCAGATCTGCAGGTGTGTCTCTTTCTCCCTTTCTGTTTCACTCTCCCCCTCTCAATTTCTCTTTGTCCTATTTAATAAAGAAAAGAAAGGAGGGGGGCCAGGTGGTGGCGCAGCAGGTTAAGCGCAGGAGGTGCAAAGCACAAGGACCAGCCTAAGGATCCCGGTTCGAGCCCCCGGCTCCCCACCTGCAGGGAAGTCGCTTCATAAGCTGTCTT